>NW_017295547.1:512262-561757 GCF_001594075.2 Trachymyrmex cornetzi
ATCATACAAGCATTAAGATCCAGCTAGACCGTGTAAAGGCTTTGATTTCTATAGTTTGTGTTATCACATGTACGGTCCTATAATATATTATATTATAAAATTCTGTTTATAGAGTTCTGTTTATAAATTATAAATTTATATATGTACACAAATTTTATATTTACATTTTAGAGAACTCTTTGTATGTTTTGTATAATTTGATTAAATTTTATTTTAAAAAATGTACACATTTATATAAATAAACATAATTGTAATTATACTATTTTGTTATAATTTCTAAACTACTCAAAGCTTTTTCAATACATATATAAATAAATTTAAAGTAGCAGCCCATCTTTATCTATTTGCACTAGGGTCCCTAGAAACTCTTTGCACGGCCCCTGTCATTTATACAATCTTTATTTCTAAGCATATATTTTAAGTTGATATTAACTTTTACTACACATATGCATACCTGATTTAACTTTGTTATTATTATATATAACCGTTTATATTTTAATATAAATGTAGAATTATATTGAGTAAGAAATAGAATTATACGCTATATGTACAGCTTTATGTTATAAATAACATAAAGTAATTAATAAAGCAATTAATAGCGTAAAAGAATGTTTCTGTTAGTAAATTTATTAATAAAAATATTCTTTTGTACCATTAATTGCTGTCGAAAACATTATGAATTTTTCATTTTATTGTTAATATTAATTATTAATTACTATTACTACATAATCTTATATTATTTGAAGTACGTAATACCTTTGTGCTGTATCTAATATATATATCATTATAATTTATTGTTACAGTAAATATAATTATAGTATTTTTATACCACCTACACAGAGGTATGTTCTGGAATTTGTGAAAAGACATTCTACAATTAAACCAAATGGAAAATGAAAGTCATTCAATTCTAAATATGCGGTTATGAGTCTTTATTTTATTTGTTAAAGGATTAATGTCGCACTTGTATCAAGTCCGGCAAAATAGATTGCAAATGTTAACATCGATGAGTCGCTCAATCCTCGATCCATTCGAGCAGACGCGATGTTGGATGCGATCGAGACATTAATATTCACAATATATTTAGGCGTGTGTATAATGTAATTTTTTTCGCATTCGTATGTATATAGAAATGTATCGTGTAATGCGTACAGGAATGAATACCAGGGAAGATTTTGATATACGATATATCTCATATATCACACGTACGCTATACATCACATACGTCACACACACGCATCTGATTCTCCTTATATATGTATGTATATATACAGGATGTCCCGTTTTAATCGATCACCTTCCAAAATTTTCTTTCTTTCTAGTTTTTTTATTTTCAGTTTTATATAAAAATGTTTCAAACAAAAGATATATGATTTAAAAAAAGTGCAAATTAATTTTCGGAAAAAAATCAAATTTTTTAAATCTTATGAAGTTTATCACTATTTTAATGAAATTATGATTTTTTTCTACGTAATATGATTTCTCTAATTATTTTGCATATAACATATGTATAATATATAAAAGTATTGAGGTAGAGATGACGAAAAATCAACAGTTTTCGAATATACTTAATTCTGGCACATATTGATATAAAATATGAAAAGTATCTTGTAAAATATTAATGTTTTAATAATTGTATTATAGGCTTTTTATATGCGTAGAACAATGAGATGATTCAATTGGTCGGGTAGAATTTCGGAAATCGCTTTCTTCGATTTCGATGAAATTTGGTAAAAAGTTTAATTTCAAAATTAAGGGGAGCGCCTGATTTACAGGGTAAAAAAAATCAATTTTTTTCATACATTGACAGTACAACTCTTCGAGAATACATCCTAAAATTTTAGAACGAAATTCGAAATTCTTTGGTAGATTCAGCGTAAAGTTCAAGTACCACCGCGCAGCATTAACATTATAATATTGTTCAGGTTCATGACCTTAATAACATTTATCAAGATCAAAACCATTGGAGATTGTTTCTCTTATTTTTACTTTTACGTAAAAATGAAAAGAAGAAGAACCTCCATCATAACCTTGATCTTAACAAACCTTATTATTGTTATTAAAATGGTTTTTTAATAAAGTGCCGAAAATTTGGGGTATCCCACTATAGGGCCTGCTCAAAATCACAAATATCTACATAATTTGGATAAAATATTAAAATTATGTGTATAATAATATAGTATAAAATATACAGCATACAATAATAAATCAACAACTACATCTTCACCAAACAAAAACAAGTTAAGATTATGTTTACTTTTCGAGGCTATAAATCTATGTGCAAGCTTATACATGTAAATATCTTTCTAGAATGGCCATTGATCTATTACTTTCTTGTGACCATTACAGTCGTAATTTTTTAAACTATTACAATCTCTACAACTTTACAATTCTCGCAATACTTAACGAGGTATTAATTATTAAAAATTGCCGATTTGATATCATTGGACTTCTTTCAGGTAAAATATTTTTTAATTCTTCGTTTTGTGCAATCTTCTTTAAGACAAAGCGAAAACAAATCTCTAAAGAACTTTTTTTGTTAGTTTAATGATTCCCTATACGCTCTCGAAGTTTTGACATTTAATTTGGGAACACCCTGTTAATATACGTTTGTGAATGCGTTCCGTTTGGCAGCGCTAAGCATTATTTGTTCTTATTTAATATTTGATTGACAATAAGAATGAACTGATGCTTCCAGCGTGTGAGCGTGGAAATGGAACGCACTCACATATATACACATATATTACCTGTGCGTGAGTCAGCGCGCGCGCACACACGCGCGCACACACACGCACATATGCACACGCACACGCATATATATTACATAAATTAAAGCAATTAACTCCGGTTAGTAAGTAATATTATGGAATGAAAGATTACTGGGTCCTCGATTATGTACAATATTATAGAATCTGCCTGCGAGAGAATTAAATGACGCGATACAAACAACGCGACGGACCGGAGAATCGGTCAAGGGTGGAGCGAGTTCTTCTAATCGTAAAAAAGTTACGCGTAATTGCTGTATAATAGGTGTTTTGGCACAGTAGACAGCAAGTCGTATTACGACGCGATGTGATGTCTAATTTTCTCTCGCATAGATACATCTCATCGGAATAAACAGTGCGTGTACGCTGCTTACAAATCACTCGTAACGCAGCACAAGACGTGTGTATTATATACGTGTAAGTTTTTAGTCTCGAATAAATGAATACAAGAGAGACTGTGTTTAAAAATATTACGCCCTAGGAGCAAGTCCAAAACCGTCAAGAATGACGCGTACCTAAAAGTAAATATCGCAAAAACGTTCTTACGCGAATAGAGACTATCTCTCGTGTAGAATCGATTAAGTATTAATGCAAGACTTTCTTACAATGGATCATGCAAGTTCGTGAGCGCGTCCTTTTGCGGAATCTGCATATTAAATTAAGAAATACGCTCTTTAGGATCGATATCCCTTTTCGTTTTAAAGGTGTCTTATATAATGTTACAATTACACATAGAGTATCCGACTTATCTCAATTACGTTGTTAACGACAGACTCCCGAAACCATTTTGAGATGAAAATTAATACTAAAATGCCAAAGTTATAACAGTTTTTAAATGAAAAGCATTTAAAATTGTGATTAATCAAAATGTCCGAAATTCCCGTGCTCAGGCATAACAAACATAAAACATATCGCACAGTAATGAATGTTTGTAAAATTACATCAATCTCAAGAATTCGATTTTATATTTAAGGTTGTCCTTAGAGTACGATCTCAAGATTCAACACGATCATTTCATTAAGTGGAATTAATCCTAAGATCGTTTATTATTAGATTCAAGACGATCGAATATAAGGTCGAACTATAAATATATCACTCTAAAATATCTTTATAAGATTGGACTATGAATACCGCTTCAAAGACTGCTCATGACCAGACTTCAGACAATCTTGAATATAAAATCGGACTGCTTATACTGGCCATAGTTGGAGATCTTATATTTAAAACTATCTTATATATGATCTTGAGACGCACAATTATTTAATTGGTTAGATGGGGTCTTAAAACTGCCCATGACCAGATTTAAGATAATCCCATTCCATTCTAGGAACGATACTTTAAAATATATCTGGACGCGTAAGTTTCGGACAATTTGATTAGGTAACTTCAAATATTCCTCATTTAATAATTATTACAGTCTCAGCATTTTGATGTGAGACTGATTTTCATCTCAAAATAATCTCAGGAGACTTATTAATATTAAATGTCACTGTAAGTCTGAGACACTCTGTATACGATCTTGCACATTTCGCATATAGGTAGAACAATCGCTTCTATCTTATATACGTTTTATCTCTTACAACCTAAATATATCTTGCGACATATGTATATGCGCATACGCACTCACACACACACACACGCGCGCGCGCGCGCGCGCGCACGCATACAATAATTTTTATTAACACGATACTTTAATACTCGTCCGCTTAATGTGAGGGAGATACTCTCCTTTGTATTAATGTAATATTATAATAAGATATAACAATCACATATCCTATGTAGCATTGTATAAGGGATCAATAATAATATTAGGTAATGATAATTAAGCATGGTAAAAAATCCACAAGAGATGTTTCGATTTTTTTCCCGCGTTATTTCACTTCGATCAATGAAAATTATCCACGATTCACTTCGCTCGTCCTTATTATTATACGTAAATCTTTTTTTTTTACATATATATGTACACGCGTTTGTCGCTATATAAAATGGCAAATATGTCTTCGATACAAGATTATATAATTTCGTAGCGACCTAATGCCTACAAAAACATTTTTATTACAAAAAAATTCTCTTCGAATGTTCGCAGCGCGAAAGTATCTCGATAAATAATATTGCATTGTTAGTCCTATTCCATTGAATGACAAGATATACATATCGAGAAATCTACATTCTCAGTCAATAATGTTAAAAAACACGACTGTGGTTGCACATACAAATTTTTCGTGGTAGACTTTACGTCAGTGATTGTTAACGCTTTACTTGATTTGTATTCAATTCTTACAGTAAAAAAAATTTTAGAGGAGTATCACGACGAATTAAGAATCGAGATCGATTCAGAATTTCCGCAAAATAACAGATACCAACTTATGCGGAAAAACCTGTTCGTTAACGATTATCCGTTAAAGATAAGTTTTCATTTTATATGCGCAATCAATTCTATCTTCCGGTTAAAAAACTATTAGCTGCATAAATATAAGTAAAAAATTGCTATTTAGAATTTACGTAGCCGAAGGATCCATCTGCTAATACACTTGTCTATAGATAGTAAAACATATTGTTGCATGATAGGAACTTCAACTAGACTGAATCGTATTTAAATTCATTTCTACGAATTAATCACAGTAAAAATATGTTGCACTCGATGGAAAAATATTATAATGGATGTTATCTTTTCGAATGAAGAACGTGATGTCATTGCTGTAACTTGTGCGATCTTGGAAGACACTCACGCTTCTTTTACATATTATCCTATTTCATAGTTGCCGCTATTCTTAACGTCCTATATGGAAATTTGGCTTGTTTCGCTGAAACTGTGATGTGTCCCGTCTGTTCCAGACATTCTCGCTGTTAAAATGCGTAGACAAACAACATATATAAGTATGTACATATAACGAAACGGATCTTCAATGAACGCTTTCGTTAATAATATCTTTACGTGGCATCGTAACGTATCGCCAAAAAATTGGAATGAGGCTTAATCTCACTGAAAATGTCAAATATCTTAACAAAAAGATCGAAATGCGAGGTTAACCTGGTTAACTCTTCGTTGTCACCACGGGTCAAAATGACTCGTAGTCAGAATTTCAGGCTGTATAACTAGCTCGTAATTGAACCTTCGAACGCGCACTAGTACATATTTTCATTTGAAAATACTAAATTTAAGGAGTATCATTTCAAAATTTCAACTAAAAAAGTTAAAAAATGAAGACGTTACGAATTTTTCATGTTACAGTTCACTTTTTTACGTATACGTTTTCAAAAAATTTTTAACATATTGTTATTTGGTTCACAATGCTATCGTTAATAGAAAGTGTTTTATTAATGATAGTATCATGAACCAAATAACAATATGTTAAAAATTTTTTTAAAAACGTATACGTAAAAAAGTGAACTGTAACATAAAAAAAAAAATTGTAACGTCTTCATTTTTTAACTCTTTTAATTGAAATTTTGAAATGGTGCTCCTAAAATGTTTAAAGTATATTCTATATTTTTTTTGTTCGTATCAGACGGATAGTTTTAGAGCGGCAGCAATTGGCCAATTTAATCCAATATGATAACCGTGAAACTTTACAAAAGTGTGCCAACGAAGGGTTAAAAATAACTACATTTTTTTCTTCGTACATAAAACGTATACAATTAATATGTGAGTACGTGACTAAGTCATTTACGGCTTAGAAATTTACGGTTGCGTGTAAACACGCGACATTAAATAAAACTAGTATAAGATTCTCTAATGCCACTTTAACAACAGATTAATACTTCAATTATTGTAAAAATTTTCAATACCTATTGTTTTTAACGCTAAAACCGGTTAAGGTGTATGTATGCATATTTATATACACAATAAGACTTGTTATGGCACGAAGACGAAAAGTACTGTTATCTCGTTTGTCAGATAGCCGGCATCAGCATACGGAAGAAAATACTCCTTGTAGTGCAATGCTGGGTCACCTGTTCAAGCGCGATCAAACATCCACCACATCGTTATTATTATAGTTGAAATTTGAATCACGCAAGAATGACGTGCGACGAAGCTTAAAGCTGAAACGGCTCTCCTCAACCATTTTCGGCACTTCCGTTGCCTATAAAGCAGCATGTTGCAATAATTCTTATTTATTTTATAAAATAATAATTATTTATATTAGGGGAACCCCTCTACCAATAATTTTGATCTTAACACATATTATCAAGATCATGGCCCCGAGTAACCCCCAACAGATTTTAGCCGTCTCGCTTGTTAGCCGTTAAAAAATTATTAACAAAATAAGTTTAAGAAATAACGTTCTCTTTTCTACTATATAAAACAAAGCTTTGTTTCAAAATAAATTTTTGCTCTAAAAATTTTCTTTGAAAATATAACTTTTTTACATAATTTTTGTTTTTAAAGCAGAGAGTTTATTTTTAAAGCAAAAAATTTGATTTTGTCTAACGATTTTTCTCGCGAAGCAAGATTCACCCCATATCTTTCTCCTGCCTAAGGGCGCACGACTTTCCACGCGAAGTGAAGTTTATCCCATCTCCCCCTATCTAGGAGCGACCAATTTCCCTTAGGTAGGGGGAAGCTGGGGTGATCCTCGTTTCGTATGGAAAGTCGACCGCATCTAGTCGGATTACCCCATACCTCCTCCCCTGCCTAAAGTCATCCAAAGCGGAGAAATAATAACCAACTTTGATTATTAATAATTTTGTAACGAATAACGAGCGACGGATAAAACCTGTTGGAGGTGACTCAAGGGCTCCTCTAATCTAAATAATTATCTACAAAATATATATTTAATAAATAAATTTATATTATAAATTAAATATAATATAAATAAATGGGAGGATCCCGTTTGCCTACAGTTCTGATTTACACAATATGAGAGAGAATGACTATAAAATAATATAATATATAAAGCATCCAAAAGATCTCTTTATGTGAATGTTTTAAAATTGATTCATTGATTACTTCGATTAATTAATAACGAGATTGCATTCAGTCTAACATGAAACTATAAATATGCATGCATGCATGCACGCACGCACGCACGCACGCACACACGCACGTACGTCCGCATCTCACAAAAAATATATTTCAGCTGCAACAAGAGAACTTCTTGACAGGGAAAAAAAATAAAACAAAATGTACATAAAATACCTTAGTATCTGCTCGATCGACAGAACGTTGAAGTAGTGACCGCCATGCTGCAGGTGCGGCATGCTCTAAAATAATAGGTAACAGGTGTGGCTTGTACATTGAAGGATTTATATACATGCGTTTTTAGAGTTATATTAAGGAACGTAAGAATGTGTGTATCGATGATGCCTAGGATCGAGAAATGTGGCAAATAAAAAAAAAATTCAACCATGCGACACAGAGAAGCGAGTAATCGAAACGAAAAGCACTTACCGTTTTCCTTCCTATCTGTTTTGCTCTTGTTCAAGCTCGCTGCCAATTCTCTAACCGATCTCTTTTCTACGCTCGAGTTACTCAACGAACTCGCGGTGCTGCTTGTCGATAACGTCGGCGGCAAGGAGGCCGGTCCACTGACACCGCTGTCAGTCGATTCATCGAGAGCATCGCCAGAGTCGGGCGTGTTGCCAGCAGAGGTGTTCGGACTAGAACCATCACTTAACAGACTGAATTCTCCTGTAAAATTTAGTAAACTTTTAGATTAGCTACCTTAGGTGAGTACTCAAGAGCCTTAATGTGCACCACACAATTTAATGTACGCACCGAGTGCATTCAATCAAATTCGCTATATGTGATCTGTACCTTCTTACTGGAAAATATTTTCTTAATGTTTCTCACCAGATTTTCGATCGGTGGTCATGCTCCATGGTCGCGGTTTAGGTGCCGTCGCTGGTGGAGTGGGCTTATTTTTGATAAGTGAGCCGTTGCTTTTTCCGTCGCTCGTAGACCCGACATTCTTTAATGGTTTTAATACGGGAGACTTGGCTGAATCGGATATGCTCTTGGTGCCGCTGCTGTTACTGTTTATTGGACTTTTCAGATCGTGACCGGTTGATCGTAGCTTGACGGACGAAGATGATTTCTCTGCATCAGTTACGGATTTCTTCGCAACACTTTTACGATTCTCTTGGTCCCTTTCCGACGTGTTCGCTCCGAAGGTGTCATCAATATCATGCGAGCCACGCGGACTCATATTAGATACGTTTGTTAGTGTGCTGCGCCTAGAATCGTCGCTTATGTCATTCGCAGCAGCGCTGTTACAGATCTCTTTCACGAAAATCTCGCCTTTGGATCTCTCGTAAGCTTGAGCGCTGTCCGTAGTATTTCTTCGGGCGAGCGGTGACGCAGTAAGCGGCGAATCACCTTGTGATCTTCTACCAACAAGGGGGGAAAACTTTTCCAAGTTGTCGCTGGAACGTGAGCGCGGCGTGGGTTCCAAAAGCGTTTTTAGCATCGGTGAATTACAACTATGCTTTTTCTCTATGTCTGGTGGAATGCTTTTGTGACTCGTCAGCGATAAATTAGGACTGCCATCCGTTGGAAAAGTATGTAGAGAACTGTAAATTACAATAAGTAGCTTTTTACAGTCCGTGCGTTGAAAACGAACAAAAGAAAAACTAAAGAAAAGAGAAATATACCCCACCAAAAGTTAATGTGAAAGAGTGTTATATTAACCTGTCGTCACTCGTAGGCGAGATCAAAGGCGTGGTAGGTGTAGTAGGTCGAAAGAACACGTCGAGACCTTCGCCCAGAGCAAGACCGTCAATCGGTTGATCTGGTCTTAACATCGGTCTCGTGGGCGCTCGCGTTTTCGTTCTGCGCGGTCTAGACTTCACTAGATGTTGTAACTGCTGGCTCACAGTGTTAGGTAATTCCGAGACGGAATCTAATGACTCTGTCAACGAGTGCTCAGTTTCCGAAATAGCTGCAAAGCACCAATCATATATTTTGCATATACTTTACAGACTCATGACAGAGTAATGAATACAAACCTTCCGCTTGACTCTTCGGCAATGATGGCAACAGATCCGGTATATCATCAGCGGATAATCCTTCTACTGAGTCCACTACGGATTTGGGCCTCAATTTTCTTCCATGTAGACTTTTACGCTTATTCGATAGATGTGGTGTTGCCTGAATAAAACGGTATCAAAATATTTTATACAATATTGATGTATAATAATCATTTATGGGTTTTATTTCCTATTGATTGTGTATTCACATGTATGATCCAATAAGATTCTTATTTTTATCTTTATATACTTTTGTAATACCTACCAGATTAAGATAATCCAATTTCTATGTAAGAGAGCGTGTAAACAAAAATAACGTATCTTAGATGCATATCAAGCGAATTCGAGTGGAAATATTTATATTGTATATAGGAAATAATGTATATGTTCTTTATGTACTTTTAAAGTAATTATCTCACGATTGTCCAATATTAAGAAATTAAAGGATTTAAAGTTCTTACCATTGGTGATTGATCATTAACGCATTGACCAATAGAATCTGCTAGCGAACATGTTTCCGGCGGACAGTCCTCTTCGGACATGAGATTAACTCTGCAAGGAGGTAAAGTCATGGATACACCGCTCGCACTAGTCACGCCTATCACGCTTCCGCTACTCATCGAGCCAGCGCTAGGTCGTAAAACATCTGGTGTACTACTTCTCGTTCGGCTATCACAATCGCCAATCTGAAAGTATTTTATTGTATTACCTTGTGTATCATTATAAGAGAATCATCGATATGAAAAAAAACTATGAATATCCCTTTCCAAAAATAAAAATTTATTCGTTTAGACACATCAATTTGTTGTTTCAGAATTTATATTCTGAGTATGTAAACTATAAATTTTTGTTAATTGATGAATTAAATAATGTGAATATCAATAGAAAACTTTATTAAAGCTCAAAAACTAATCTCCTGCTTGTGCAATTAAATTTTCTTGATCTCTCTTTTTCATTAATGTTACTTTAAGATCCGCTAATGGCACAGTGCTATCACTTAACATCAGTCTTATGATTGACATATACATTATATATTATTGTTGCATGTAATTATTAGATGGATAAAAATATAAGCGAAACATTGCTAGATAATGAAATAACACACAATCGTGTACATGAGTAAACCATTAAACGGAAACAGTATAATTAAACACACATATTTATGAAAAAAATGTAAAGCTCAGTTTGTATCATAACCGTTTGCTATAACTATAAATAGTGCAAATATGTCGTTCTATATACACACACACACACACCATAAAGCGTTAATTAAATTGAATGTTCTATTAAGAGTGATAATATATTTTACATGGTATTAAGTTGTTTTGAAACTTACCAAAGTTTTATAACTTCTTGATAATGACTCGATTACCTCGTCCGTGATTCTGTCGGATATATGCGCCGCAACTGCTAAATTAAGCTCACTACGAAAAAAGAGAAAAGAATTAAAATTATTATAAAAACAAATCGATATATTTATATTAAGATTGCAAAATTCTTACTTAATTCTATTAACTATATCTGCGCCAGCTTGTTCGGTAACAGTAGTATGTATAAATTCGTTATTAATTTGGTTTTTCTCTTTACACGTATTACGAAGATCATCTTGTACTGCGATCGGCTCACTCTCATCGCCTCTGATCACCATTTGTGAAAGTATAGTAGGACATTGCTCATTTGCGCATTTTATCATCGCATCCAAAGAATCCTGAATCAACATAAGTTTCTCACGTTACACATAATCATATTTCTCAGAAAATAATAACTATTCTAAATTTGTGACTTAAACTAGTAGCAAGAGTAAGAAAGTAACTGTAAAAATTCATTCAACACATACCTGTAGATATGTCGTTATAACTTTATGAAGTTCGTTTGCCATATCATGTAGCTTTTGCTCGATTGGATTATTCTCGTCGCGTCTTTGAAGCACTTCGTGTAATCTTGGCAGTAGCTGTAAAAGGACATAACAAGCGTGAATATTTCAATGTCTCAATTAAAGCTCTAATTTTGCCAAATTTTATCAATCATACTTGTTTAGAATTATCCGCATCTTGTATAAGCCCAGTCGCATAATTGATATCATTATTAGAATCACAACTCTCTGCCGCGAGGGCCTTTATAGTGTCTTGAGTTTGAACGACGAGTCTATCGACCATTTGTTGCGTAGAACTCAACAGAAATCCTTGTTGCAATCGGAACGCTTGCCCATGACTATATTTGCACGGCGTGACATTTCTTTGCAACAGATCTTGTATCTTTTTGACTAACTGCTCTGTTTTCTCTGCAGAAGTTTTCATACAAGGTTGCAGATCATAAATGGGAAACGGCATGTGTCGTACACTACAGTTTCTGTAAGAATAAATTTTTTGAATGAATTTATTGTATTCCTTCTTATTTCGATCTATGTGGATACATGCGCATACTTCTCTAGAGCGTGAACGATATCCGCATAGCCTTGTAACGTGATGTTGTTCTTGTCGTATATAATGGTCCGTAAATGATTATTGATTTGCAACGCTTTTGCCAGCAACCTCGCACCAGGATCACCTATCTGATTACCGCTAATATCCAAGACGTGTAGACACGTGTTGCTACCAAGAGCATTAATTAGGTTATAGAGATCACCTTTTAATCGAGAATCGGGTAAATGTAACGCTTGAAGAACACAATCGTCTTCCTGAAGCATCTGCACCAGAGCGTCCATCACGACAGCTATGTGCTTGCTCTTCATACTGGCGGTATTACGTCCCATGTATAATTGCTTTATCGATTTGTTCTTACCCACCGCCGTTACAACTTGTGCCAAATCGACGTCCATGTCTGTAAATAAAAATGTTGAAAAAAACCTTATATCCATTTGATTTGAAACAGATATGAAATCGAAAGGAATCGAGTTATATAAATTGTAAAACCATACAGTCAGTTTCCAGAAATTGATTGAATAGTTTTACAATTTATAGTAATAGGTTTTTTGTATTTGCCACAACTAATTGATCAACACTACATAATTTGGAAGCGAATTATGAAACACGTTATAGCGAATAATTCGGTTGGGCGCACTAGTGCATAATTAAAGCCATTGTATACTGATTTTATTTGAGTGTAAAAGTGAAATGAAAATACTTCGAATTATAAAATACACATTTTTGCTAACAATGCAATAAAATGAGTAGAAGATATGCCAGTTTAATCCGTTTCTATATTTATATTAAACACACACTTTTATATCAACCTGTGTACGGTAGTTTTAATGTTGGATGCACCAATGCGCACTGAGTGCATCCAATCGAATTCGTTATTATATTCTTACATAGCTGTATACGTACTGCTGTCCGATATATCCAACGACGCTATACACCGAACTCCGTGAATGCATGATTCCAGAACGTGCGCGCCCATGGAACCCAAATTGTTTCCGCTCATGTCAAGCTCTAGGCCAACTGTACTTTCGTTGCACGCTAAACCGAGTAGCAGATGTTTTAATGCCTCCAACGGTAGTTTGCACGAAGATATATTTAAGTACTTCAGCGAGAGGGTCGCCGTGAAAAATTGTTTAAAACTTGGAGGTATTTCTTTGGTCTTCTTGCTTGAAAAGGAATTCCGGGCAACGTTCAGGTGGACTAAATTAGTTGCACAACCCCGTAGTAATGCACCGAACAACTAAATCAAGTCATAAAAAACAATGCAAATTGTATTGCTTTTACAGACATTTAAACCAATTTAATACTGGAAGGTAATGATTAATTATTTATTTTAGTATTAAAAGCATTAACAAACATTACTTTCCATTAAATTGATTTAAATTTCTGTAAGGATGGTCGAGTATTGAAGTTATTATTTAAAAGAAGGCTATGCAAAATTAGCTACTTACATATTCTAAAGTAGTATCCGTACCGCTAAGATCTAGATGTGTTAAACTATTAGGTTGTGCCAAGAAATTGCACAAATTCTGTAATCATTAAATACGAATTATAATTTTAATTATTGCAATCATTACACAAATTAAGATTCTGTAGCTTATCGCCAAGATCAGCCTGCAGTTACAAACTCACATTGACGTCGTCCTTCAAGGTGTTTTCTGAAAGATTCAGATATCGCAAACTAGTCGGCATGCTTCTGTTCAAGCTTAATGCGTGAGCTATTTGACTTATACCTTTCCCGGTCAGTCCACAGTGGGCCAAATTTAATTCTTGTAAACCTTTAGGCAACTTGCCAATAGGGCCGCTCAGATGAGTACCACCTTAAAAATATATTACAAATTTTGTCTAGTGTACAAATAATAAAAATAATAGAAGCTTTTGCTTGCAGAGGTCAATAATTTTTTACATATTAACGCAATGCTTGTATAGAGTAAAATCTGGAATATTATATAATTTTTTTCAAAACAAAAAGAAAAAGAAATAAATATGAGTCTCTTATAAGTTTATAAAATAAAGATGCGTGTTTAAAGGAAAAGCATATCATATACTAGCACAGACAAGGGAGCAATTTAGCTATTTTTTCAAAAATAATGAAAAAATAAGCTTTTTTTAGAGAATATATAAGTTAAAAATTAATTTACTTATTATATACTGTTTATATTTATATAACAATATAACATATTATCTTATAATGTCTTATATTATAGGGAAACAAAAAAGATTCGTAATACATAGAGCAGGCCTGACAGAGCGTGGCTTCTACAGTGGACGCTTTCCTCACCAACTCGGTCCGCCAGCCAAGCTCAGGGACGATATCAACTGTTGCAATAACACTACCGTTCGTAAATTCAGGAACATGGAAACACTTAAAAAGTCTTGAAAAAATATTTTTTTTATTCATATAAATCGAGAATATAATAAACATTTTTCTGTCTCCTTTTCTATAAATTATTTAATTTCAGTTTATAAAAATGAGTTTTTATAAGAAATTAGATATTGAAAAAATTGATTTTAAAAAAAGTACAATGATTTTTCACAATATTGAATTTCTTGAGTAAAAACTCACTTTAACAAAATGTCAACTTCAAAATGAAATTCTTTACAGAAACAAAACAGAAGAAAAATTTGTTTTCAGATCCTATTTTAAAATTTTTTCATAAATTTTTGTTTAATAATGTTTTAGCAGTTTACAATGCTTTTCAAAGTAAAATAAAAGTATTGAAAAAATTTTTTATTTTATGTCACTTAGGAACAAAATATTGTAAAAACAAAATTAAAAAATAAATTTACAGCTTTATCTTTTCTCTTTAAAATACATCTTTGAAAACTTTTGTATGATTTTGTTTCACCAAGATATTTAATTTTTCATGAGATGCGTAAAAATCGTTCTCAAATTTACGAATGATAGTATATGTATGTGAAAATGACTTATTTTTCATGTATCTATTAACAAATGTTGAAATTGATAGTAAATAATCAAAACATGAACAGATAAAAGTTCCTACTGCCCCTGTGGAATCCTAGAAAATTTCATCTATTTACTATTCTTCGTATTTTCGCATGTCTGGTGCTCAAAATAAATAAGAAGAAAGTGAGAAAAGTGAGTCTTTTTTAGAAAAATGTGAGTGATATTTCTAAATAAATAAATAAATAAATAAATGAGAAAAATGAGTTGCTCCCATGCCTGTAGTATAATTACTAGGAATAATTAAAATACATGGTTATTTGCACACCTTGCATTAACTTGGCTATTATCCCACACAAGCTAGAGGCTCCTACAAAAAATATAATAAAAATCTATTCAGGACATTTTTTAAATTACGGTTAACAATTGGAAAATAGAGCTCGAAGGGTTGTAGTGCAGATAAAGATATCAAATACAAAAAGAATACTGAATACATAACTGAAATTAATTAGTATATACCTTTATCCTCGATCATGTTGTGTGACAAATCTATTGTTTGCAACATCGTGTTAGCGTTAGAGATCAAGGCTAACGACAGCTTGTGAGCGAAATCCCTTTTAAAAATAAATTTGTACATTATGCATTAAATATTTTCTTTGTGTAAAAACTAATTGTTTAAACCATTACCACTTAATCCCGAGATTATCTAAATAAAGCTCTTGAATGGATAAAGATCTTCGCATAACATGTAACAATCTTTCTAAAGGCTCGTGATTTAACTTGAGGTGAGATGCCCTTAATTTAGTGAACCAAGTGTTATACTCCAAGGCCGAAATAATTGGCACCAAGTCCTTCTGATCTAAATGATCGAAGTCTGTCAAATTAAGCTCTCTGGTGTCATGTGAAAGGTATATTGTGTCGACATCCTGAAATTCGTATCTGTCTAAATAAGATTTTTGTAGCAGATAATATGACATTGTTAAAGCAAATTCTAACGATGCCGTCAATCTCACCCAGGCCACTTCCTCCCTGTACGGTACACCATGCAAATCACACATGCACGCATATTGAGTAGAGAAACCCCCGCAGGGACCTGTGTGTCTCGTGGCTTCTGTACTTCTAGCTAACTCGCTTCCTCGTATACTCTGCAGTCTGCTAGCTGGTATTACCTCTATTTTTCGTATGATGTAACTAAAAATATTTAAAATACATAATCAACAGAGTCTCGCAAGTATTCCTTGGCTACAAAATATAGTAAAACATACTTTAACGGTACTGTAGGAAAGATATTTCGAATTGCCGTGTGTAAGGCCTCTATCATAGCGTCTACTTCCGTGGTATCTCCGCCGACGCTGTTTGTAGTAAAATTGTAATACCGTTCTCCGACGGTCAAACATAGCTGATTTGCTCTTCTCGACTCTATGGCCGTTACTTCTAGATAATGAAAATGGCAGTCGATCTACAAAAGAATAAAATTTAAATGCAACATGGTAATAAAAGAGTAAATCACACTTATGATCCGGTTCCATTTCGGAATAATTTTAATCTCAGTTTAAAAGTTTATCTTTTTCTATTTCTCAAAATTAAAAAAAGATAAAGAGCAAATGGAACCAAGATTAAATTAGCCTTATATTGGTAAAACTTGTAGATTTCTGGTCTTATTTTAGCCATCATGATACAGAGAATATAGTCAGCTGCAAAGTGATAGACTAACAACATCTTCGACTATAGCAGATCTGCATCAACTTGGGTTAGATTAATGATGTTATGGTCTATTGGGAGGACTCCGATTGCACACATCGCATATTGCACACATGTATCGCTGATTAGCCAATTTAAAAATAAAATAATCTCATTGGCAAAACAGTAAAAAATTACTAGGCACCAGTTGATATGAGTGGTATGTACAATCAGAACTGTAGGCAAACGGGATCCTCCCGTTAAAAACACTATAAAATACAACTCAACCAGACACTGCAACTGGCAACTCTTAGTGTGAATAAACGGCTTAAAAGAGAATATTAATTAAACTACTTACTCTTGTGGGTACTTTGGCCGATAAGAGAAAGAGGCGACATGGCGAGAACACCTTAAGGATAAGACAAAATCAATTTATGTCAATGCAAAAAATAAGAAATTATTGCAAAAAGAGAAAGAGGCAGAGAAAAAAAAATGGAAAAAACAATTACTCACGAGAACACGATTTTCCTGTTTGTCCTGTTTTGTTTCCAATTTCACCACATTCTTTAATAGTATTTTTACATGCTTGCCAAGTAGCGCTTTCACCGATTCTGCAATGAATAAAATTTATACACAGTTATACTTTTACAACAAAAACGTATCTCAAAGATAGTACGAAGATTTTACGGGCCAGTCGCTCCTTTTTACTCCAAAAGGATACAACGACAGGCTAATTAATCCTAAAACTCGCGCAAGATGTAGAATGTTGGACAACAATATTGACGTTCGCCAGCGGGAGAGACGAGCACTCGCGTGAAAAATAGTTCGATTCTAGTGTTATGACGAGCAACGTAAACACACGATAAAGTAGAGACGAACCATTTAAATCCTTTGTAAGCTGCGATCGGGTTGACATTTTGCTAGCTGAAGTCTTCCATTGAAGTTCGCTGTTCCATCTAATGTGTCGTCGTCGTCATCATCGTCTCTCTCCCTCTCCCTCTCTCTCTCTCTCTCTCTCTCTCTCTCTCACTCTCTCTCCGTACTCCTTATTCTTCGCTGATTAGAAAAGTATTGTCGAGACAAAGGGCGATGTCACGAGAAGACGAATAGGCAGAACAGTAGCAGCCATGTTAGTCTTAGCACCTGTCCATGGAAACTACTGAAACTAGGGATGCTTTCCATTTGACACAAGTCGACACAACAAATGGACGTTCTATCTTTAGATTTGTTCGCGTCGCATGCTCCAACATGCCCCTAACATAGTTCCTATTCATTCCAACGAGCTTGTCGGAGTGAGTAGGGTCTATGGGTTTGTTCGCGTTGCACGCTCCAATATGCTCCTATCATAGCTCCCACTCACTCCAACGCGCTTAATAAGGTCTGTTCTTTATTGCTGCACTCTGAACCAGTGCAATAAGTTGAAGTAAAATAAACGTATGTTTGTTTCATTTCAACTTAATGCACTGTGTGTACTAGTTTAGAAAGTGCAGCAATAAAAAAACAGACCTGTAGAGTGAGTAGGAGCTATGGTAGGAGTATGTTGGAACATGTTGGAGCGTGCGACGCGAACAAATCTCAAATTATAGGCCTGTTCTTTTTGGCTGAACTTTTGCACCAGTTCATCTTTCTTTCTTTTCTCTCCAGGAGGAAAGAAGAAGAAGAAAGATGAACTGGTGCAAAAGCTCAATCACAAAGAACGGGCCTTATATACGAACAAATCTTTTATTACTCAAAGAATATCAAAAAAGATAGGGGATGCATATAATTAAAATTTAGGAAAAAGACTCTCATGTCCTCTCTCAGGTTTCTCTTTGTAGATTTTGAATTTTATGCTTGGGTCTTATACCTAAAATCTTAAAATTCAACCAATAAGCCTGCCAGTCTTAATTGATCTCTAACTAAATAGACATGCTCGTGTAGGAAAAATCTCTTAAAATGTTGGCAACCCTGCCCACATCAGAATTAGTTCAGAATTCTTCGAAAAAGAACAGACCTATTGTCTACTTGCATCACGGGTGATCACGAGAATGTGAAGAGTGGTGAAGAGAGTTGGAGATAAGAAACGGCAATCTCGAATATAAAAGGGAATTCACAGCGATTCTTCTAAATTACTTCTGACGGATTCGATGGCATAATATCAGAGTCATCGATCGGATAATAGAGTCGGACGAAAAGTGGCGAAAGGTGAGCGTTGTCCGCGAGAGGCCGATGATGTCCGCGATGGGTAAGGTGAGTATTTATGCGCGAATTAACCTTTATGTAGGCTGGCAAAATGCAAATAGACAAATGCCGCGAGAGGAAAAAATAAGATAACATCATAATCGGCCGTTCTGCGAATACTGTACTGGTGATCACGCATTATTAAATTTCACTGCAATATCTCGAAATGATCGGTAAATCTCGTTGAACAATTGTCGGTGTATGTACAATTGTCCTCGAAATCCTGAAATCCACGATTGCGAGAAAATAAATGCTACTACCTACATTTACTCGCCACGATTGTCAATTGAACGCGCATCTTACTGTCGGTTTCTATTTCCGCTCAAAAAGAAAGAATCGCACAGTAGCGAAATTCTTTCCTTGACTAGCGAATATATTTTATATCTATGCGCGCAGAATTATTTCCTTCAAAATTCCGGCCTGCAAGTGAATGAAATTCGTTAAAAGTGTATCAGAAAATTATTTGATTTTACGAAAAACGTTTCTCAAAAGTATTTTCCAAATATTCTTGGACATTATAGGCTGAAAATTTTTTACATATATTTTGTGATTAAAATTTGTCAAAAAATAATTTATTAAAAAAATTTTTTTTATGTGATAAGTTCCACAAATCGCCTAGCGATTTGTCGCTTGTATGGTTATCTAAAGTAGGAGAGAGAGAGAGAGTATCTGCCAAATGGATTGACCATCATTAGCATCATACAATATCAACAGATGTAATATAAACATGTTTTAATGAATGCGTGTTTTGACACTCACAATTTATTGTTCATATCTATCAGTAGTTACTTTTTTCTACTTTTTTTTATAGTGTGTGAATGTGGTTTTACAACAATTTAATTATATTAAATTTTCAACGAAACTGACTTGCGTAATTGAGCTTTACTGAGTATTCATAGCTCTCTTATTTCGTTTTACAGCCGGTGCTTTATTCCTATTGGCGAAGTTCCTGCTCCTGGAGGGTAAGAATTGGTGAGTGAGAATTTATGTGGTTTTATATATTACACACATAAAAACTTGTTCCAAAACTTGTCAATTGTATCAACTTCTGTCGACTGTGAGTATCTTTCATCCTTGTTCAATATTCAGTAAACAACAAAGATAAAATGATACTCTGGTTGACAGAGTTGAGTTTTGGAACCCAGGAAAATTGTATAAAAACCAGAAAAAGATAAGGAATTAAAAAATAATCAGGGAAAGTCGTGAAAACTAAGAAGAAGAAAAAAGTATACGAAAAACTAGGGAATTACTATTACTATAATATACGTTACGTCTACTATAGATTTGAATTTGAATTAGCCAGATAGTAAATAATATATTAAAATTGTTGCATGTCTATTTTCATCGATGTACTCGAATGAAGGTCATTAAGATCTAAGTAGGTCATCTATACAGTTCAATGTCGATGATACACTTCGCATCTTCAATATTAAATTATTGAACTATTATATAACTATTATGTAATTATTAAACCTGACTATTCTCAGTTTTCACGACTTTGCCTGTTTGTTTTTAATTGCCCACATAGAATGTTCAATAAAACGCATTAAAAAATGTTTTGAGCTATGCTCAATTCCTTTAAAGTTCTTATTCTAAATAATTATATTTTTTTAAGTATCTATATCTGACATTCTCTTAGTCTCAGTATCCAGAGACACGGTAGTGTCTCGGCGCTAAAAAAACGCGCAGCGTTTATAACGCGAGTAATTACGTACTAGACCTATGCATCAGTCATTATGTTAAAAGAAATGTAATTATTCTTTTTTTATATGTAGAAATTGGACATTTCTCACAATGTAAAGTTAACTTTTTGTTTTATAATTTCCAGTCTAATACAAAACTCAATTCACACTTTAATTATACTTTGTTATAATTATGATACATATTTTATTAAATATTTTTTACTTCTCAAACTGTAAAATTAAAATTAAAATAGAACTTTTACCAGGATTGTCACAAAACTGGAAATGAGAAAATTGTCAGGGAATTAGAAGAAAACGGCTAGTAAAATCGGGGAAAGGTCAGGGAAATTTGCAAAATTTTCTGGAAAATAACAATTCTTAGCTTTAAAGAAGTTTAATATGCACTACCTCTACGCATTTTTCGAACTTCTGACTTAATAATTGATAATGCAACATTAATTGTAATTTCCATTGCTATGTTAAATTAATCTTTGAACAAAACATTTAACAGTTTCCAAGATTAGAATGAAACACAATATTTTAAAATATTATTGAAAGTCAGGAAAAATCATGAAATTTTGTTAGGAAAAAGTTACGGAATTTTAAAATGAAAAATTTGTGACAATGTTGTTTACAGACTTATACTTATAGAAAGTAAGTTGTCTTATTTTTTTTCGTTTAAATTTTAAAAGCTGTATTTCGAATGAATTTATTGTTACGGTAGGTAAAATTTTCCTGATCTAATATCTTTGCGTAAGATATTTTATATAACAAAGAATTCGTAATCAGGATGTAATTTTAATTTATTAGTAGAATTTATAACCTGGTATTCATGATAATCTTTTATTTGAAATCATCTCAAGTGCAATCTTAATATGTTATAAATTAATTATACTTTATAGAATGATATTCATAGTCGGATCTTATATTTTATAACCATTTTAAGTACAGTTTTAAGATTCCAACTAGCACAGCAACATCTGCAAAGCTCTAAAAAGACGCTTATATACACTTTTTTACCGCTTTTTCAATGCTTTGTAGGCACTATGTGCCGCTTAGCATTTTAAGAATATTTTTACATGAACCAATTGGAGAGCCGTATTAACATCTTAAGACGACCTTAAAATAAGAACGGACTATGAATACTACCCACAAAGTTATATTAGCATATTAAAATATTACTTAAGACTTGAAATAAGTCTTAAAGTAAGAACCATTTATGAACCGGCTATAATGTCGTTTCATAGATAGAATTAATTTTATTCTTACTGTGTGTAAAGTTTATTTTTTAAATATGTTTCTAATGTTCATAGATTTAAATGTTTCTGATGTTCATTAATAGCATTGAACCTAAAGGAAATACCATATGATATAAAGCCTGTTAGTTTGGTGAAGAATGGTGGAGAACAACATACTAATGAATTCCGTGAGATTAATCCAATGGAGAAAGTCCCTGCGCTACATATTGACAATCATACTTTAATAGAGTCTGTGAGTAAATTCGGTCATGAATATTCTTGTATTAGTTATGTGTTCTGACCTTTTTTTTAGAATAATAACAAACAATCTTTTTAATATAGTTGAATATCCTACAATATTTGGAAGAAACTAGGCCAAATCGTCCATTGATGCCGGCGGATCCTGTCAAAAGAGCTAGAGTGAGAGAGATTTGCGAAGTAATTGCCAGTGGTATACAACCATTGCAAAATGTTGGTCTTCTAACTTATGTCGGAGAAGAACGTAAGGAGGAATGGGCGCAGCATTGGATTATTAGAGGGTTTACAGGTATTATAATAATAATAAAATATTATAATGTTCGTAATAATTGTAATATTGTGTAGGATTGCAGATTTATGTGATAAAAGATAAACATGAAGTTTTTTTTCATAAAACTTTCGAATTTAAATAAATAAATTTTTAATAAACAGTTATAAATAAAAGAAATAAATAGTTACTTTGTGTAATGTATTGCCTTTAAACTCTAGTAATATAAAGATCACAAATATTTGCAACTATAATTATTTATTGAATATCTGGTTTATCGAGGAAAATATCACATAATTCCGCAATCTGCATGTATTAAAAAGGAAACTGTATGTCTTGTCGTTAATATATGAATATGTGCATAATTAAGTACTAATAATAATTTTAGCTGTAGAGAAGTTGTTATCGTCGAGCGCGGGCAAATATTGTGTCGGTGACGAGATTACATTAGCGGATTGTTTCTTGGTACCACAGATATACAACGCACGAAAATTTCACGTTGATGTCGGATCCTTCCCTATGATTCTGAGGGTAGGCCGTCATTTGGAACACCATCCGGCTTTCACTGTGACTCATCCCAACAATCAGCCTGATTGTCCGCCCGAAGCGATCAAGTAGTAAGCGAGGCAGACCACCGTTTTTCTCTTCTAAATTTTTAGGAGGATGAAAAGAGGTGGTCCGTTATGTGGTATCATAGTGATAAAAGGTGAACATGAGTTTCACTGCATTTCTTCGCATTTCCAATGTGTTTGAATTTTAACAAACAGTTTTGTTTCTATAACTAAAAATGTAATCTAGAAGAAAATTGATATTTATTAATTAAATAATGTAGTCCTACCTCCTTCCATTACCATGAAAAGCGACTGAATGTATTTTTAATTACACAAATAGGTCCAATCGTTGGAATAATAAATACACAAGAAGTTAATTTTTACTTGTATACTTTTAGCCGAGAAATTACATTATCTTGATAACAATATTTATATACAGATTGGTACAGATTCACCTTTTATCATTTATGAACTGCATGTTACCATTGAAATGGTTAGCGGGATCATTAAAGCTAATATATCGGGCAAATATATTGATCTTAATTTAAATATCCTGTCATAATACAATGCCGCTTATTTTAGGACAAAGATCCTTAAGCCATTTCTCTAGTCGTGCAAAAGCAAAGAAAAATATGTATTTGTCTATTCTTTATGTTATGTTTTCTACGATTTTACATGATCTATTAAAATTCATCTTCTCGCGGTATTTTTACACTATATTTTATAAAGATATATTGATCTATATACTAAATATGTTCTATTAAAATCAAAAGTTTAATATATATATATATATATATAATAATTTTTATATTTTATAGTTGCTTATAGTATGTAAAGAAACAAGAAGTGATGTCGCTATTAAATTTTAGTGAATATCCCGAAATCTTCGCTGGTGTGTAAGATAGTAACTCGTGTTTATGTGATAACGAAGTACATGCAGACAAATTCGAAACTTGAAACATTCACAGGGGGATATATAATGTAGGAATGTGCTCTGCTCAATATCTCCCAGAATACCAACAAAAAGTACAAACATGTATATTTTTTTGATATCCCAATTTTAGAGTATGTTCGATTTCTTCGTTTTGTTTACATTTATATCTTGTGATTGTTTATAATTACATCTTTGTATTGAAGTATTTAATAACTCCAAAATTTGACCTACATTTTTTCATACTTTGAATTAATTTATACAGTATGTATTAAAATATGTTTTAACTTTGTGCTGCTCAAATTATTTTTCACAAATGAGCGAGGACCAGATACATGTATTTACTTCTTAATCTCATCTAATCGACAGGCCTAATCTGTCGATTAGATGATATTAAGAAAATTATATTACATTATATATGTTAATGAATATTTAAACATTAATAAAAGGATATGCTATTTTTTTATAGATTGATGAAATGTACATATAATAAAATATTTTGAAATTAAAATTTATGTATGATGATTTCTATACCCAAATTGTGGAAAATTTCTTTTTCACAACCAGGCCGGACTGTCCGGCCAAACGGTCGAATTATAAAAAAACAGGTTGGATAAACCAGATATCGGACAGTTACCGGATATTTGTTGCATTCCTAATGTGTACATACATACGTATAAATTTAAATTTTTCACATTTCCGATCTAGAGGAAAAGTTATATGATGGATACCCTAATTATCTTAGCTCCTCGAATTCACTGGTGTTCGTTTGTTCATGAAAAATGGAATAATCTTCTTTTGACAAACTTTGAGATCAATAAGGCTCTAAAGATTAAATCAAAAGATTAATTTGCAAAAGTCAATATGAGCCGACACTGGATGTTGGTGTGTAATAATAATAATGATTTATTAAAACTATAATACAAAATTTAGACGTTTCGACCTATGATCAAGGTCCTCCTCAGTACACAATAAATTAATCAAAATCAATCAATATACGTAAAGAAACAAGGAAAAAACACAACGCAATAAAGTATATATATATATATATATATATATATATATATATATAATGTAGTATATTGATTGATTTTGATTAATTTATTGTGTACTGAGGAGGATCTTGATCATAGATCGAAACGTCTAAATTTTGTTTAGTTTTAATAAATTATTATTACACATCAATATCCAGTGTCGGCTTATATTCGCTTTTGCAAATTTATCTTTTGATTTAATCTTCTTTTGTATACAAAAGCTATTTTTATATTAAAGTTCGTATTTACAGTCATAGATCCACATTTGGTGGATACATTTCAGGCAAATTAGGTTTGAACCGAAGTTTCGACTAATCGGATTTATTAAATTGTGGAGAAGCGCTTTGCAAGTCAGACTGATTTAAATCTAGCGTAAAACGGATCTCAGGTTGAGTTGCGACTATGAATACGATCTTATAAGCAAACGTTTTCCAATAGAAAACGTTTATAAAATTCTGTAATAAAATCTTTCATAAAATTTATTAGGAATGCAACAGATAACGTTTTGTCGGATAACTGGATATGAGATCTTATCTAGTAAAGCCAGATTTTATTCGGCAAAACCGGATGAGTCCAATTTTATCCAGAAATTGGAAAATTGTAAATCTGATTGGTTTTTTTTTTATGAAAAAAGAATTTTTTATATAAGTATACTATAAAAATTTGATATTTATATAGAAGATAGAAACAGATTATTATGTGATAATGCAGAAATGCTCACATTTCTTATGAAAAATATAAAATATGTAAAATACTTAAAAAATAATATGTACCAAAAATGTAATTTACAAACAAAGAATAAAGGCATAAAAAATTATTTCAACTTAACTTTTAAATTATAATAAAATTGTTAATGCCTTTAAAGCCCGTATCAGACTACCGACTCTGCAAGCCGACCCGACAGCCATCAATAATCTGACTGCCGATCAATAATGGACCAATCACATTGAATCGGTCTTATTGTGATTGGTCCATTATTGGTCGGCGGTGAGTTGGCAGTCGGGTCGGCTTGCTGAGTCGGTAGTCTAATACGGTCTTAAGAGTCAATAGGATATCGGTGTGTAAATAATTTATTCTGCATAACAATTGATAAAAGTGTTTTTTTCAAAAAACGTTTTTTTCCTATTTTTTATTTAATGTAAGTTTTTAAGATGACCGAAAATAAAGCTCGATGTCCACGATGCTAGAAATCGGTCCGAGATCTCGGACAGGGAAAAAATTAACAAATCACATTTGAACAATTTGATCACATGACCATTGCGATTGGTCAATTCTTTCTTCATCCGAGGTTTCAGACCGATTTCTAGCATCGTGGACACAAGATTTAAACCAGGCATTTATAAGGGGATCGATTCTGTATCTTGAAACGAGGTGAAAATTACAAAAGTGAGCAAATTTACTAGGTGTTGACCAATGAAATTATGGGAGGATTCCGTTTGCCTACAGTTCTGATTGTACACACCACTCATATCAACTGGTGCCTAGTAATTTTTTACTGTTTTGCCAATGAGATTATTTTATTTTTAAATTGACCAATCAGCGATACATGTGTGCAATATGCGATGTGTGCAATCGGAGCCCTCCCGAAATTATCAGTATTCTAGTAAATTCGCTCACTTTTGTAATTTTCACTTTGTTTCAAGATACAGCATCTATACCAAGATCCGTTCGCGTTGCTTGCACTTTTAGCGCTCGACTCATCTTCGCTTTTTCTCTTTTTAAGGGGATGCTAAACTGATTACCTAACTCAATCAAGGTCGATAGTACAGACTTTTTTAATTCCAATTTCGATAATAGTGGCGACATCTTTGATTTAGTTTTTACATTATATTATATAATATATATCATTCTGTCTTACTCAAACGCATACATCTGTTCTTATCTAACATATGCCAGCACCATCTATCGCAAGACCGCGCAACTACTACTACACGGAATTTCGGCTCTGTTGACAGTCCCAGTCTCCGCAAAGCATCTGTATACACGTATTTCCTATTCGGTGGGAATATATCTTTTCTAGACTTTCAATCTTAGTTCTACAAATTCGGTATCGTTCGTTTCAATAATGTGATGTTTGCTGCCCGCTTATTTTCAAGATATGGACTCTAAAACTCTTATATCAAGCAAATATATATCCAAGGTGACAGCTGTGCGAGCCAAAAATAAGTAAATTTTATAATTTTTTTTCGATTTTCTCATAAAATCCAGTGTAGCAAACATCCTCTGTGTGCGTACTATAATTTAAGTAATAATACTTTTGCAATTCGTACATCCAATACGGAGAAATCCCACCGAATAGGAATGTGGTAAAACAGGGGGGCTTTAGCATCGCCTTAAGGCGAAATGTGTATCTATCTCATTTTAAGTGCAAAAATATTTGGAGATTTTATGCAACGCGAACAGACCTATAGACATACTCGTGTAGGAAAATCTATCAAAATGTTGGCAACCCTGCCGCAACAGAATTAGTTGAGAATTCTTCGTAAAAGAACAGACCTATTGTCAACTTGCATCTTGCATCACGGGTGATAACGAGACACGAGAGTGGCGAGGACCGGCGGACGGAACAGCGGAGTGTGAAGAGTGGTGAAGAGAGTTGGAGAAAAGAAACGGCAATCTCAAATAAAAGGGAAGAGTTTCGCACGTTCACCGCGATTCTAAATTACTTCTGACAGATTCGGTGGCGTAATATCAGAGTCATCGATCGGATAATAGAGTCGGGCGAAAAGTGGCGAAAGGTGAGCGCTGTCCGCGAGAGGCCGATGATGTCCGCGATGGGTAAGGTGAGTATTTACGCGCGAATTAACCTTTATGTAGGCTGGCAAAATGCAAATAGACAAATGCCGATACAGGACAATAAGATAGTATCTGAAACGGCCGTTCTGCACATACTGTACTGATGTCTAGGCATTATTAAATTTCACTGGAATATCTCGAAATGACACACCGGTAAATCTCGTTGGATAATTGCCGGAATTGCTCTTGAAATCCTGAAATCCGCGGTTGCGCGAAAATAAACGCTATTACATTTAGGCCCAGTTTCACAACTGACGGTTAACTCTTAACCGAGGTTCAACTTATTCATTATCTCTTTTCAATTCTAGAATTGAAAAAGGTTGAGAAATAAGTTGAACCTCGGTTAAGAGTTAACCGTGAGTTGTGAAACTGGGCCTTACTCGCCACGAATGTCAATTGAACGCGCATTTTACCGGCGGTTTCTATTTCCGCTCAAAAAGAAAGACCCCCACAGTGGCGAAATTCTTTCCTTGACTAGCGAATATATTTGATATCGTAAATATAACGTGCTGATAGGATAGAGTTGTTAAGAGTATACAACGCGTTGTATGCATGCGCGCAGAATTATTTCCTTCAAAATTCCGGCCTACAAGCGAATGAAATTCATAAAAAGTGTATCGGACTAAAAATACAAAAATTCAAAAGTGAAACGTTTTTGTATTATTTGCAGAATTGCAAACTTAATACTTGTGTATTTCACATTTATTTTTATCGTCAATATGCACGAGCCTTCTAAACTTCCTTTTTGACATTTTCGTTATTTATAAAAATTGCATGAATAAATTTAAAAGAGAAAATTATTTGATTTTACGAAAAGCGTTTCTCAAAAGTATTTTCCAAATATTCTTGGACATTAGACTGAAAATTTTTTACATAAATTTTGTGGTTAAAATTTGTCAAAAAATACCCATTTAAAAAATTTTTTTATGTGATAAGTTCCACAAATCACCTAGTGATTTGTTCCTTGCATGCTAGAGTAGTAGAATATCTGCCAAATGGATTGACCATCATTAGCGTCATACAATATCAACAGATATAACATAAACAAGTTTTAATGAATGCGCGTTTCAACACTTACAATTTATTGTTTATATCTATCAGAGTGGTTACTTTTTTTTACATTTTTTTCTAGTGTGTGAATGTGGTCTTACAACTTTGATTATGTTAAATTTTCAAGGTTGACGTGCATAATTGAGCTTTGCTGAGTATTCATAGCTCTCTTATTTCGTTTTACAGCCGGTGCTTTATTCCTATTGGCGAAGTTCCTGCTCCTGGAGGGTAAGAATTGGTGAGTGAGAATTTATGTGGTTTTATATATTCCACACACATAAAAACATATTCCGAAACTTGTCAATTGTGTCAACTTCTGTCGACTGTGAGTATCTTTTATCCTTGTTCAATATTCGGTAAACAATAAAGATAAAATGATACTCTGGTTGACAGAGTTGAGTTTTGGAACCTAGGAAAAAAGAAATACATAAAAATCTGGTTTGTAGCCCCTTGTTATTTATTGTTTATATTTTTTTAAATATCTATATCCGACATTTATATGTAATCAAATATTGATTTTCTCTTAGTCTCAGTATCCAGAGACATGGTGATGTTTGGGCGCTAAGAAAACGCGCAGCGTTTATAGCGCGAGTAACTACGTACTAGACCATACATCAGTCATTATATTAAAAAAAATGTAATTATTTTTTTTAACTTAGAAAATAGAAATTTTTCACAATGTAAAATTAACTTTTTATTTTAATTTCCAGTCTAATACAAAACTTAAAAAATTCACACTTTAATTAAACTTTGTTATAATTAAGATATAAATTTTATAAAATATACTTTTTTTTACTTCTCAAACTGTAAAATTAAAATTAAAATAGTCAAAACGATTTTATTAAAATTTATATTTTATTTAATATTTTTATTTAATCATCCTTTTCCATTATAACTGTATTTTTTCCAATCAATACTCTTTTTTTTTTGTTGGCTTGAATTTGCATCTAAGATTTCATTATGCTGCTAAGCTTCTGAATGTATGTTATTTTTAGTAATACATAAGATAGCTTCCTTATAATCCCTGTTTCAAAATGTTAATTAAAATTACATATTTATTGCATATTTGATATTGGTCATGCTACTGTTATCTGAAAAACTTGGAAAAATCAAGGAATTTTAAAATTTATTTTCTGTGACAACGGCAGCAAGCTGCTATTCTTGATTGCCTTTTATAAAGCATTTTTATTCTATTTAGTACACTATATACAAAATAGTGTATTTTGGTCTCAACTTTTACCAGGATTGTCACAAAACTGGAAATAAGACAATTGTCAGGGAATTAGAAAACGGCTAGTAGAATCGGGGAAAGGTCAGGGAAATTTGTAAAATTTTCTGGAAAATAAAAATTCTTAGCTTTAAAGAAGTTTAATATGTGTTACACCTACGCAGTTTTCGAACTTTTGACTTAATAATTAAAAATGCAACGTTAACTGTAATGTCCATTGCTATGTTAAATTGTTCTTTGAACAAAACATTTGACGGTTTGCAAAATCAGAACGAAATCAACACGACATTTTGAAATATTATTGAAAGTCAGGAAAAATTATGAAATTTTCTTAAGAAAAAGTTATGGAATTTTAGAATGAAGAATTTGTGACAATCTTGTTTACAGATTTGTACTTATAAAAAGTAGAAGTTATGTCTTATTTTATTTTTCCTTTAAATTTTAAAAGTATAGTGTATTTTGAATTAATTTATTGTTACGGTAGGTAAAATTTTCCCGATTTAATATCTTTGCGTAAGATATTTTATATAACAAAGAATTCGTAATCAGGATGTAATTTTAATTTATGGATAGAATTTATAACCTGGTATTCATGGTAGTTAGTTCTATTATTTCAAAACATTTCAAATTAAATCTTAATATGTTATAAATTAATCGTACTTCATAGAATGATATTCGTAGTCGGATCTTATATTTAGGACCGTCTTAAGTATAGTTTTAAGATTCCAACTAGCACAACAACGCCTGCAAAGCTCTAATAAGACGCTTATATACTTTTTTAACGCTTTGTAGGCACTATGTGCTGCGTAGGATTTTAGGAATATTCCTACATGAATCAATCATAGAGCCGTATTAACATCTTAAGACAGTCTTAAAATCAGAACGAACTACGAATTCTGCCCACAGAGTTGTATTAGCATATTAGGATATTACTTAAGACTTGAAATAAGTCTTGAAATAAGAACCAATTATGAACCGGCTATAATGTAATTTCATGGATAGAATTAATTTTATTCTTACTGTGTGTAAAGTTTATTTTTTTAATACGTTTCTAATGTTCATAGATTTAAATATTTCTGATGTTCATTAATAGCATTGAACCTAAAGGAGATACCATATGACATAAAGCCCGTTAGTTTGGTGAAGAGTGGTGGAGAACAACATTCCAATGAATTCCGCGAGATTAATCCAATGGAGCAAGTCCCTGCGCTACATATTGACAATCATACTTTGATAGAGTCTGTGAGTAAATTCGGTCATGAATATTTTTGTAGTTGTTCTGACTTTTTTTTAGAATAATAAATAATCTTTTTAATATAGTTGAATATCCTACAATATTTGGAAGAAACTAGGCCAAATCGTCCATTGATGCCGGCGGATCCTGTTAAAAGAGCTAGAGTGAGAGAGATTTGCGAAGTAATTGCCAGTGGTATACAACCATTGCAAAATCTTGTTGTTCTTATCTATGTCGGAGAAGAACGTAAGAAGGAATGGGCGCAGCATTGGATTACTAGAGGATTTACAGGTATTATAATGATAATAAAGAATTATAGTAATTGTAATAATTGTAATATTGTGTAGGATATTGCAGACTTATGTGATAAAAGGCAAACATGAAGATTTTTCACGAAAACTTTTAAATTTAAATAAATACATTTTTAAACAGTTGCATATGAAAGAATTAAATACTTGTTTTGTTTAATGTATTGCCTTTAAACGCTGGTAATATGAAGGTCACAAATATTTACAATTATAATTATTTATTGAATATCTGGTTTATCGAGGAAAATATCACACAATTCCGCAATCTGCATGTATTAAAAAGGAAACTATAGGTCTTGTCGTTAATATATGAATATGTGCATAATTAAGTACTAATAATAATTTTAGCTGTGGAGAAGTTGTTATCGTCGAGCGCGGGCAAATATTGTGTCGGCGACGAGATTACATTAGCGGATTGTTGCTTGGTACCACAGATATTCAACGCACGAAGATTTCACGTTGATCTCAGACCTTTCCCTACGATTCTGAGGGTAGACCGTCATTTGGAACACCATCCGGCCTTCACTGCGGCTCACCCCAACAATCAGCCCGATTGTCCGCCCGAAGCGACCAAGTAGCAAGCGAGGCAGACCACCCTTTTCCTCTTCTAATTTTTAGGAGGATGAAAAGAGGTGGTCCATCGTGTGGTATCTTAGTGGTAAAAGGTGAACATGAGTTTCATTGCATTTGTTCGCATTTCCAATGTGTTTTAATTGCAACAAAAAGTTTTGTTTTTATAACGTAACTAAAAATGTAATCTAGAAGAAAATTGATATAATTAAATAATCTAACCTCCTTCCATCATCATGAAAAGCGACTGAATGTATTTTTAATTACACGAATGGGTCCAATCATTGGAATAATGAATATACAAGAAGTTAATTTTTACTTATATACTTTTCGCCGAGAAATTGCGTCATCTTGATAACAGTATTTGTATATAGATTGGTACGTATTCACCTTTTATCATTTATGATCTGCATATTAGCATTGAAATGGTTAGCGGCGTCACGAAAGCGAATATATCGGGCAAATATATTGGTCTTGATTTAATATCCTGTTATAATACAATGCCGCTTATTTTAGAACAAAGATCCTTAAGCCATTTCTGTGGTCGTGCAAGAGCAAAGGAAAATATGTATTGGCCTATTTTTTATTTTGTTACATTTTCTACGATTTTACATGATCTATCAAAATTTATCTTCTCGCGGTATTTTTACACTATATTTTGTAAAGATATATTGATCTATACTAAATATGTTCTGTTTAATTCAAAAGTTTAATTTTTATATATATATATATATATTATAATTTTTTATATTTTATACTTACGTGTAGTACGTAAAGAAAAGAGAAAAGATGTCGCTATTAAATTTTAGTGAATATCCCGAAATCTTCGCTGGTATGTAGAATAGTGACTCGTGTTTATGTGATAACGAAGTACATGCAGGCAAATTCAAAACTTGAAGCGATCTAATTCACAGGGGAATATATAATAAAGGAATGTGCTCTGCTCAATATCTCCCAGAATACCAACAAAAAGTACAAATCGTGTATATTTTTTTGATATCCCAATTTTAGAGTGTGTTCGATTTCTTCGTTTTGTTTACACTTATATTTTGTTATTGTTTATAATTATATCTTTGTATTGAAATATTTAACAACTCCAAAATTTAATTGACATTTTTTCATTTAATTAATTTATACAATGTAATAAAATATATGTTAACTTTGTGCTGTTCAAATTATTTTTTACAAATGAGCGAGGATCAAATACATGTATTTCGTTCTTAATCTCATCTAATCGACAGATCTAACTTATGTCAAAAAATTTTGATTATTTTGAAGATCTTATGGAGGTCTAAAAATGTAGTTCGCGCGCCGATTACAATTGCATACAGTTTTGAATGCTAAGAATTGTACGATAGATACACCGCAATGCATTATATCTAACTTGATATAGGATCGTAAAAGATTGAAGCAATAATTCTTTCATGTGTATGCATTTTACGGCATTTTCACGTCTTTTTTAAAATTTTATACTGTTAAGGGGATCTTAAAGTCGTCTGTTTTACTGATTAAACATAATTTTCGTAAAATGATATCACATATATTACTTTTACAGATTTGGAAATCTTTTTTCAGAATTGAAGTATTGCATTAATAATCTGTAGGGTGAAATTTATACTGAGAATAACAATTTTTGAAATTAAGATCACTTCTTACAATTAGTCTAATTTGTCGTCTAAAATTATCGAGTCGTGATATTTGCTTGATATGAAAGCTCTATAATTTGTACTTACGAAATTGGAGGCTACTGACTAATAGATTACACGAAGAATCAACGTCGAATTCTTGGAATTAGGTCTGTGGCACATAATAAAACGTAAGCAGTAAGCGAATTGGTCAATCATGGTAGAGACCGTAAAGCTATAAATGTAAGCAGTAGCAAATTCAACCTGTTGATTTCCATACTGTTTACGTTTTACTGCTTAAGTTTTCTTATGTACTATGACCCTTAGACTTAATTCTGTACGATATTGTTTTCTATGAAAAATCATGTATCTGTGTTCGTGAGAGAGAGATATTGATGTAAAGCCTATTCTAATTGTAAGCGTAAGCGTAGTTGTAAGTGGTTGTAGAAACTCACCAATCACAGCCGAATATTCGACCATGATTGGTCAGTTTTTACAACTACAACCACTTAAAACTACGTTTACGCAGTTGTATAGAATAGACTTAGCATGTAATGATATGTTGATGACACGTAAATCATATATTTAAGTCTTATTGAATCGGTAAAACAGTGATCCCGTCGGAGTTCGGGATACTAAGTTAGTGAATTTGATCGATTAAATGCAATTCACACACATACAATTCATACATGTGACTATATTATATACATATGATTTACAAAAAATCAACATTATCACTACTATTATACCAATATCGAACGCATATATACGCGTAAATTACAGTGCAAGTAAAAATTTTTTTTGGGTTTCTATAGGTTTTTATATAGGTCTGTTTTCTATAGCTAAACTAACGTACACTTTTGGAAAGTAAGATAGGTATATGTTCGATATTTAGTGAAAGCGAGAAAGAGTTGTAATTAGTACTCGGAAACATCAGACGATTTAATAGTTCGAACAGTTCGAATCTCAAGTTCGAACGTTAAATAGTTCGGACTGTATGTATGTTCGAACTATTTTAACCCACTTTAGAGCTGAAAGTTCGAATTTATTACATTTCGAACTGAGACATCACAAGTCGTAATCAACCTGAATATGTCCAGGATGGCTCAGGATATTTCGTAGGACGATATCAATAAATATAGGAATTTTATTTAAATTTAATATGCACAATATATATAACTGAATGTAATATTCAATTCATGATGTCATTGTTATGCAATATTTCTAAAATTTGCCTTGTTGGGATAAATAACGCGAAGTCCAATATCGGGATATAAAACGTCTTATGAGACATCTTTTAGATATCTTTGGATAGTTCTTGTACAAATGTCTTTAAGACGTTTTATATCCCGAATTTGGACTTTGTCTAGGTTATTTTCTGGGTTACGTTAGGTTATAAATATATGAGCTACTAAATGTAATGTTTTACTTTTTTTTTTCCAATTGTTTCGTGAGATCGACCGCATTTTTAGTTTACATACATATTTTAATTATGTAAAAAGATTTGCAATCTGTACAATTAATTCGCAGAAATATTTAATTTGTAATCGGTAAATCTCATCATTTTAAAATCCCCTTAATCTTCTGATCAAGCTAACAAAATACAAGTGTATAAAAAGTGCGAATAAAACGAACAAATCTATTGTATGTTTTTCCATATAATGTTGTAAGATGTCTTTTTGTTAATCAATTATAGGTTGAATAATATTTCTTCCGAAATAAGTAGATGTATGCCGAAAAAAAGATGCACACCTTTTTTAAAATGAAAAAGACTTGTTGTATAACTGTAGTTAGATAATATGTAATTTATGTTGTGCAGAACTGAAATTATTTCGTCGCTGCAAAGACATTAGAATGTGCCATTGAAATACCGTTTTATATAGTACAACTGCGCACGATTTCAAACGCAAACATGAAACGCGTGTCCGCACAAAAAAAAAGTATATATTTATGCTCTTACAAATATAGTTTTCCAGTTTGAGCATAAACAGAAATACCGATATTTTTCACGATTCTTTAAGATCACTTATTGTAAAGCTATTGTTATACATAGTTCCCATATGTGCTTTGGAACATTTTTATACGCGAACTTACGTTCATCAAAACTCCAGTCAAATCAATGTAGATATCGACTGATTCGAAACCATCGATCAATGATCAAGTTTCACTCAACATTCATCCTTATTGCCATGTTATCTTTTTCGTCTTTATTTTATAAATAGCACGATCGTGATTGGATTTGCGTACTCGGAATTTCATGTACGATAATATCTCAAGGACTTCTCATATTATATCACGCACGTTGTGAACTACCTTTTCGAGATTTCGACGAGTACTTTTTCCACGTAGCCTCCAGTCTTCGTTATTATTTTTCTATAGTATCTTATAACGAAGATACAACAACTTCGTGCGCTTTCCGACGGAGGGTTTAAAGGTTTAAATATACAATATCGTCACAAACTTGAAATCGTCGTCCTATGTATAGTATACTTTAGGACGGATGATTCCATTCTGTACATTCATATATAGGCACGTATTATAATCGACCGAGTGATTAGAGATAATTAATTTTTATACGAAGCAACTTCCTCTCATCTTTTCATTCTACGATATCCATGGTACCAAGGAGCGTATTTTCGCAATTGAAAGCGAAAACAACATATTTACTTCATTTTGATAATGTGAACTGTGATTCGATTTGTTAAAATATGAGCGAATTAAATCTGTTGATCTTGAGCGTATTTAACGAAAAAATCTCGCATTTCTCGAATATGATTTTGTGTCCCCTTCATATCGTAGTTAATGTTATCTCGCATTCTTTTTACCCGATTTACAGGATTTGTACAAGTGACAAATAGTCATGTAAAAGCGAAAGGTTGATTTTGTCGGAAACGAATTGTGTTATTGTAGTTATTGGTAGCTTTTATATAATATTAGATATCTAACTCCGGAATGTTAATTATGATTCTGTAAGATGCAGTTGACTTATAAGTAAACGCCGAATGAAATTTTACCATCTAATTACAGTCTTGAGGCCGCCTTCGCATTCACGAGAAAATAATTATAGTTTATCTATTAAGGTATTATTTAGTTTGCAAGAATTTTTGTCTTCGATTTAGATAAGGAAACTGCCCGTGATATTTCAATGTCATTTTGTATTTTAAGCCCTATCTACAATTGCGTAAATGTAGACGTAAGTGATTGTGAAACGTAAAACGCAGTTTTAACTTGCTACTACCGATTGTAAAGCGCGTTGTGAAAGATGGTTCAAGTTATTTTTCAAAACTATGACTACGTAAAAAGTAAGAGTGATCCAATCAAAGTGCTGTCACGTGTCCGCGTCGTTAATTTTAAATAGATATGTAGTAAGCAAATTTATAAATTCGATTTCATAATATAATGACAGTAACAATAGCAAAAGTACTTTTTGTCTATTTATTATAGTAAACAATTTACTGCTATTATTGAAATTGCATTCTGATTGGTTGTTGTAACTTTATAGTTACGACATGTCTTTACTCGATTGTAGATAATATGTTGTATAACATTTACTGCTACACTATTACTCCCATAAGCCACTTAGCTTATACGTCTACGCAATTGTAGTTCGGATACATTTCTACGTAAGAAGGATAGTCAATCTACTTTCATCTTGCTTCGTAGGTTTTTAAAGGTGATCCTACGCAATCAATAATACTGTCAGTATTAATAAATACTGACGATCAATAATATCATCAATATTTATTAATACTGAAAGTATTATTGAGCCTATGGCTGCGTTCAGCAGACTCAACAGTTTTGCAACCGTTTTATGATTCTTCGCTCAGATTGGAGCTGTTCCTTTAAAATTAAAAGTATAAACCAATCATCGCGACGAATCATAAAACGGTTGCAAAATTGCTGAGTCTGCTGAACGCAGCCTATGTGTTTAATATTGGTGGATAGAATACATACTGACAGTGATTTGGATTTTGATTCTCGAGCATCAGTATCGCTTTATTAGGGTCTGTGTCGTAGTATGTTACAGTGTAATAGATATTGTACGTAAAATTAAAGTGAAATATATTGTCAATAATACTGATCATGTAAGGTTGTAAAAATAGTAAAAATATTAATGCATACTGTCAGTATTACTGATTCAATATTACTAATCAGTATTATTGACCGTGTAGGGTCACTTTAAAGTACGGTCTTTATTTGTATACTTTTCTTTAGCAGTGAGATTTTTGGAGTTCGACGATTATTCGATTTTTATCTCTAATTATAGGTAAGATCGCTTCCATTGATTCTCCGTAATTCCGTAGAGACTTTTTACTATGTATAGATTTTCTTACTGTCTCATTTCAAATCAGTTGGTGTGTCATCAACGCGCGTGATACACACGAGAGATATAAAAGTTACACTTTAAGTAGGGAGTAGAGATGTGCGAATCAAAGTTTTTTTTATGTCGAATTGAATCAAATCGAGTTTCTTTAATTTCAAATCCGAATCAAGATTTCAACCGAATCGAATCGAATTAGAACATAACTTCTAACCTTCTGTTTGCAATCTGGATTTTTTTGACAAACAAAATTTTAGTTTCAAATTTTTTCAAAAAATGAGGGGGGAGTCCGCGGTTTCTTCCCCTAAAATGTCTTTTTTAAGAACTTATTTGGTAATGTAATAGAGATGAAAAGTAGCCCAGAATTTTTTCACATTTTTTGAAAACCTAAAATAACGGAGATCGCAGACGGAGGTTTAGTTAATAACGTAATTATTATTAAGTTGAATTTTAATATATAGATAACAAAAGAAAAAAAATTTTGAATGTAAGAAAAAGAAATTGATTAAATCATATAAATTCATTAAGTAAATATACATATATTTAAATATTAAATATAAAACTTATAAAATATACTTACTTTATTTATTGTTAATGTCACTGAAACAATTAGATGAAAAATCATAAATCAATTATCAAAAGCTTTTGTAAGCGTGCGTGCCTGCCTGCCTGTCTGCCAATTTGGATTTGCGAATCATAAAAATTCAAATCTGAATCGAATCTTACCTGATTCAATTCAATTTGATTCGCATTTAAATCGTTCGCACATCTCTAGTAGGAAATAAAAAATATAAGAGTAATGAGTAAAAGTTAGGTGAAACCGATATGCGCATATGCTAATACCAAGTCCGACGAGATAATATTACGTAAAATTGAAATTTCCGTTATGATTGTCTTAAATAGAGTAAATGGCGCGTGATGTTTTCATGAGAGGATGAGCATGAAATCGTTATGGCGATTGCGTGAACGGGAGAGTTCTATAATATAGTGACACGTCGATCTTGTGAGACAGTACGGGGCGCGTAGATATTTTGTAAGCAAGATAGATAGAAAGAAAGAAAGAATGATTACGCTATGTATGTTCACGCTGCTTATAGCGAATAAAAAATTTTGTGTCGATAGTATATGTATAAGTACTTTCATAGTAGAGATGCAAACGAGAAAAAAAGATCAAAACACAATAAGTGCACTCATAATTGTACACTTAATTACTCGAATAAAGAGTTTTGCCTGTAGTGGCGGATTTTTTTATTGCAAGTAAGATCTGTATTAACGAGAAATTTACCTGCAAATATACAAATGATTAATGATTACTCTCATGCGAGTTTCTTCTATCTAACGAAATTTGCGTGATTTTTGCGCTTCTGCGAACATATTTTTGCAGGTTCTAACACTTTTTTTTGTTTTTAAATTATTTTCTTAAATTTCTAAGGATATTACTTAAAAAATGACCCTTTTTTATATGAATTCTGGATACCTAAGACACCTTGCGTATAATAACGAAACTTAATTGAGATTCCTGAGTAGTCGCCGCGGCCATACTGAATTGTGACGTCATAAGCGAGAAATGACACGTTAATTTTTTTACATGCCGTTTGTAAATAAAGACGCAATTTGGATAAAACGAAATGATAAGATCGCTTTAATTTGTAAAAATGGATTAAAGCTATCCTCCCCCCCCCCTCCTCCGACAGTCAATAAATAGTCGTAAAAGGCATATTATAATAGAAAATTAAAATAGGCTATACATATGCAATGAGTAAACACACTTCACGTGTCTTTCACTATCTTTTACGACTTTACTGTCAGGGAGGATAAGAATAGCTTCGTCCCATTCAAAGCGGTCTCATCATTTCGTTTTATTCATTGTCTTTATTTATAAATAGTATGTAACAAAAATTAACGTATCATTTTTCTTTTATGACGTCACGATTCAATATGGCCCGCTGCGACTAGTATTTTAATATGTCATCTTTCATTTTAAGGCTCCTAACGTATAAAATTCTGACATATAAAATTAAAAATTTTTAATATTCTGATATAGAAAATTAAAAATAATTTATAAAACTTTTGGAATTGGTGTCAGTATGTGCACAAGTATCCTAAAATATATAAAAGAATATTCTAATTTTTTACACGATCATTCAACAAAATTTATGTGATTGTTTGAACTTCCGTGAGCGGCAGTGTATATATATTGAATTGGGGAAAAAGTCTTTTTACAAGTTACCTTGGTTTTTTACCGAGCACAGAAGTTCTACACCGATGGAATTTTCTACCCGAAAAATGGCAAGAAGTCATTCATCAATCAAGTGGCATATACTTGGTTTAATAAAAGGTTTGTAAACAATTAAAACAATATGTTTCAATTGTGCTATAATTATGTAAAAGGACTCTTTCCTCAACCTAATATTGTATATATTGGAGAAATAATAATTAACATGATGTGTATTTTACTTCTGACTATACGTAATAAAATACGGGTAATAAAATGTGAGTGTGACACTTTCACATTTGTTAACACAGAGTATGAAAATATATATTCTAAGATACATAATAATATAAAAGTTTACAAAATTATTTGCTTTGATTAGTAAGAATGTAACAAATATTGTCTCATATTAAGATACCAATTGTTACTTCTTCTTCAAATATTCAACATAAAGTTTAAGGCCATTTTGTACTTTCGGTGATAGCACGTAGTTTATGAAGTTATCAGTATCAGCTTTCTTATTTTTTTTCAACCACTCGATCAAGTTGTTTCGCAACTCTATCTTGGTGGTGGTCCTTGCCAAACCTTTATTTCAATAACAATATATAGTTAATAATGCTGACAAAAGAAATTTTTGATCCGGAGAAAATTAAACCATGGTATTTTTATGTATGTTAATGTTCTAAAACCGAATTCGATATCTAAATTGCTCTATCATATGTCACAAAAATAACTCGATTTTCCAATATTTTTAACTTATAGCTTGCATATTAAAAATCAAGTCATAAATGCTCTAATAAAAATAAATGAAAAATTTAGTTTTCGAAAGATAGAGACATCGAATTTGGTTTCAGAGCGTCAAAATACCTAAGAATATCATTAATCTCTGGACCAAACATTAAATTTTGTTTTGTATACCTGTATCAATGCCTACTAAACAAAACGCTCCAGTATTTTTACCTGATATATTATCATAAGATAATATGTAATTTTTGCACTTTTCGATCGCATCCATTTTATCTTTAGCGAGTTCATCCACGAGTCCAAGCTGTAATGCCTTCTCAGGCTTAAACATCGCTCCTCTAAAATATAACAATTATATCATGTAAAATCTTGTCATGTATGTTATTTTTTAAGCATATTATATATTTATATGTACGCAATATTTTACATACCTTAAAAGCGCCAGCTCAGCTTGTCGATAGCCAATTAACGAGGCATATAAATCCCTGAACCATTTTGGAGCAACCATACCCAATTGTGTTTCATTTAAGCCTATAGTATGCTTGCCTTCAACCAGGACTCTATATTCCGTAGACATTGCCAACAGGCAGCCTCCGGCAGGACTAGAGCCCTTCATAGAAAGGAATGTTGTAATAAATGTTACAGATATATGGTAGTAAAGTAATACTTAAAAGACTATACATTGATAGCAGCAGCAATCGGTATAGTCAAACTGTAAACAGTCAACCAAGTATCTTGTAACGTTTGCCAAAAATCAATAAGTTTCTCTTTATCATTAAACAATTCCATTATGTCTAATCCTGCTGAGAATACAGTTGGCAAGGACGACGTTAATATAACGCCTTTAATGCGACTGTTTTGGGCCTCCAATAAAAATGTCTTTAGTTCACTTAATAATTCTGTATTCATGCTGTTAACAGGTTTTTTTGCCATAGATATAATTTCGATACCTAGTCAATAAAATAAAGTTTGAAAGGAAAAAGTCATGTATTAAGCATCGATGGAAATAGCAGTATTACCTGTGTTATTGTCTTGTGTAATTTCAATAAATTTTGGACTTGTAGCATAAAATCTTTTGAGGCATATTTGTCCTCCAGCGATTAGAGCCTTTAAAATAGTCATTATGACTAACGGTTAGTCTTGCTCTTCTTTGCAGTAATCGAGTAATGAGTGCGGTTGATGAATTCTGTAATGAATAAAAGGTAATTATTTAGAGGCGTGTTCCTATTTCCATCTGGGTGCTCTTCGGGTATCATGTCATCTTTATTTAATGTTTGTTGACACCCGGAGGACCCCCAGGTGGGAATCCGAACATGACTCGGTATAGTTGAATAACTTTGATATTGTGTATCATAAAGTTATATATATATATATGTTCATTCGACACATTTTTGCATAAAATAATCGAATTTGACAGAAAAAGCAAAAGAAAGTTTAAACTGCCTCGCGAATTAAAATATTGTTAAAATTGATCGTGTTCAAGGTAATGATCATATAACTTTTTCTTTAGAGCATGAAAAGTCAAAATTTTTGTGTATGATGTATGTATGTATGTACATATACAGAATGTTTGTTTTGTAACTGTTGGAAGTTTCCTCCTTCGTGCTGATTGGATTATTACTTTTTGATTTAGAGGAATTGTCCTATGTCAGCGAAGATAATTTCTAATAATTGTAAAAAGGTTTGTTCGCATCGCATACTCTTAAGGTTTTGTTTACACCGAGCTTTTAATACGCGTACTAACCAGTAACTTTCTATTAAATTATATTAATTTCGACAATATTTAATTTAAAGAATGATGTATTAAATTGGTATAATATGCATCAAAATAATCAATTAAATACATATATCATGTATATGTTTACTTGTATCGTCGAAATTAAGATAATTTAATAAAAAATTACTAGTTAATACCCGCATCACACACAAGTGCATGATGTAAACTAGGCAAATATGCTCCTACCAGAGAGAAACTTGAGAAAGAATATGAGGGCCTTTTTCCTGTAACCGCAAAGTGCTCCCGAGCATTACTGCCCTCTAAAGAAGTGAATGTGAACTACACAACAATATCCATTTTTTTGCGATGCTCCTGATGAAAATAAATCGCTAAAATGACCAAAATCTATCAAATTAATAAAGATTCAGGTTTCTCTCTGCCTGTATTTATGGGGTGATCCCGATTGAGACCACGGCTCGATTGGACACTACCAATCACAGCGACCGGTGCTTAGGCTGGAATCAGACTATGCATTGAAGATTAAGATTGAAGATTAAAGATTAAAATTTCACCAATAAGAACAAAGAAATTCTGGCTCTTTTTGTTCTAATTGGTGAAACTTCAATCTTTCAATCTTCTCTCTCTCTCTCTCTCTCTCTCTCTCTCAATCTCATTCTTCAATGCGTAGTCCGATTCCGGCCTTAGGAGCTTTGTAGTCTCAAGCGCTGTGAGTGGTTCGTGTCCAATTGAGTCGTGTCCAACTGGGTGCCACCCCATCTTAGGGCATTACTTAAAGTGGTTTTAAAATTTATTTATTCGCTCTTTGCTTTGTGGCATCTCTGGCACTTGTTCATCCTATATTACTTGCGCGGTTCTTTTAAACGTAATTAGTAATTATTCGTGTGGGGTATTTTTGATATTCCAACATTTATGTCTCAATCTTCATTATTATTTTAAATGATTCATACTTAAATAAAGGTTGATAATATTCTCTCTATACATCCTTTATATAAAGATATACATGCAAATTTTCTTAATATTGCGAAACAATTTAATCGTGTATACCTCCCTATTATTGAATATATTGTGCATATGAATTTAATTTAATGCAGTGCGTACGAAGATACTTTCGGAATGTACACACTTTATACAAATTCGAATCTTTCGAAAAATTGAAAATACTATGAGGATATAATAGAGTATTATATTTATTAAAAATTATATTGGTGGTTTAATAATATTGTTTGATCAATTTTAAAATCGAATAGAGGGAGGTCGCCAATAGCGACAGCACTTTGTTTTTAGATAATATTTCTTAAACAAAAGGTAAAAATAAAACTTTAAATACATAAATACAAACTGAAAATTATCTTCTATCAGATAATATAATAAGTTTTTATAATATAATTTGTAATTTTGCAATAATTAATTTTTTCATAAGATAAGCAAAAATGAGCGTCTGACAAAATGGTCTGTAACTCGTTATGCAATCGTTATGAACACAGATCGGTATTCATAGACCGTTCTTAATAATTCCATAAAATAAAAACGTAATACATACTATATGTTAAATTTAGCACTATAGTCCGATTTTAGGATTTTTCCCACACTTTATCCAAAGAATATCCTGGGAATAAATTTTAGGATATAAAGGATGTCCTTAGAACATGTTTTAAAGGTCTGCTCTGTATGAGTTTTATATAATATACTCTTAAATAAAAATTTAAAAAGTTTTTAAATTCTTTTTTTAAATTTTTGTCATTTAAATTAATTCTTTTCGCTTTTGAAGCATAGTTATCAGAGACTATACAAGATAATTTGAAATTCTTATATGTATAAGGTTTTTGGATTACATACATAAGAAACGTAATTATTTTTTAACAAACTGTCTTTATTTATCTTTTTAACAAACTTTATCCGCATGCTCTAAACATGCGATTGTTTCGAAAACACGAATTAACCTCTCTCACTTAAGGTGCCTCCAAACGATATGGACAATGTATGCCAGATTGTCAAATATTACACACATACAGACACAAAAATGTATAATTATCCATGAATGTAGAATTTAGTGAATGTGTGTAAAGTTGGCTTATGTTGGCCAAATCATCTGGAAGCACTTTTATAATGAACTCGTTTTAACGCTAGGTTTGTTCGTGTTGCTTGCACTTTTTGCATTCAAAATCTTCATTTTCTCTCTCTCCAATACCTGAATGTACATATATTTATCTCGTTTTAAGTGCAAAAATTTTTGAGCGTTTCTCAAGCAGCATGAACAAATCTGGTGCTATATACATAATTACACTTTGAAAACGTTTCTTTATGATTTCTCTTTCTTTTTTGGTACATTATGGCTTTCAAACGCGCGATTACAACTTTATTAAAAATCAAATAAACTGAAATTGAGGATCTTAGAAAAGTCTAGAAATTCAAAAACTGTTGATTCAACCAGCACATATGGATATTATAACGAGGTGATGCCATATTTTCTTGCTGATAGAGAAAAATGGAAATTTTCTAATAAAATCCTCGCTTAGTAGATTGTGTCTTGCAGCAAGTTCATAAAATTAAGAAAGTTATTTTTCATGTAGAGAAATTTTTGAATCGCTCTTATTTTGACGAATAGCGAAAGTTGAAACGCACCCAGACGGAAACTTTTACGAAAAACTACATAGATTAAGACAAGATCTTAGAAATTATTAGTTTTTCATAGATATTCGTAGTAGGACATAGAGCGGCGTTGTTTGTTTGAAGATTGAAAAATTGAAGATTAGAAGTCTTCTGCCCTCAAACAATGCCACTCTACGTCCCACTACGAATATCTACGAAAAATTAAGAATTCTAAGATCTTGTCCTGATCTATGTAGTTTTTCTGTACTTCTTCGTAAAAATGTGTTTTTCCACCAGGAAAACTTAACATTTTTCGAAATCTTCGATTCTTTTTTTGAAATCGTTGAAGTTATTAGAACACGTTCTAATAAGAGATTTATTCGAGCCTAGATGGCGGAAATCGAAGTACCGGTCAACTTTCTCGAATCAAAATCAATTTTCGAAAAGCGGAAAAGGAGGCGAAACAAGTATCAAAATAGAATCATTTATTGCAATTTTACTAACTTTCGGTATAAAGATCTAGAGTACAAGGTAGTTGCCCGTAGGATATATTATAGGCATGTGTAGCCAAGACACAAATTTTCAATGAAAAGGTACTCTAATGCATCACAGTTTTTCACGACATATGCAGTCTGCAGCTATGTCATCTCCGTTGTCGCACACGCGCGTACACGTATATATACATGACGTATATATGTACCGATAATCTCGATCCGGCACAACTCGCCGGTTTGCGTAAAGGAGCACGGCAGTGTCTCACGCCATGTATTTAGTATTTAGTATTTCTGTCTTAGCACCGAGACACTACCGTGTCCAGATACATTACATATATATGCATACGAGATCCCTAATTTTAATTATTGATACAGTGCTTGTGTGCGGGCAGAGCGGATCGAACTGACTCGAAAAGTCTTGTACTGGTTTGCAATTTTCAAAATAGTCAACGAGAAATTAATTACTAGTAATCGCTAATTTAGTCTTGTATACTATTTTAATTTTAAATACATTTTTTTCTGTGCTGTTAGAAGATTTCGTTTCAATAAGAAAGACGGAGGATAATCATAGTTCAGAGCGGGTTCAGGACCACGCGCCGCTCGTGCGTAGCTATTGCCACTTGTAGTAAACTCCTCGCGCACGTAGCCTGAGTGACTGCTAGGTTGGCCGTTCCTCACCACGCGCTTATATTTAACGGTAAGCCGAACCTATTCGCCGATTTTTAGTAAATAATTTCTCGTTAACTGTTGCGAAAATTGAAAAATAGTATAGAACTTTTCAACTTAGTTTATTCCGTTCTATTTGCATACGAGTGCTGCGTCAATAATTAGGGAATACCCTGTATATTCATTCGGATTAATCATATGATCATTAACATGTACGAGTACTTTAAAGATATCGCGTATAGCAAAGTGCTTAGGCCAGCCGACATGTAAAGAATCCGAGAAGCGAAATTTGGTCATCACTCTGGCAATGATGATAATAACGCGACGAAGTTTGACGGCAGTGGAAAAAAACGGCTCATAGATCTGCGAATGGTATGACATCTCAGAGATATGACACCAGTCGAATATTCTCCCTTTTGTATCATTGCACACGCTGCAACTACAATAGCATCACTTTATTACTCTTTTTTTTCTAGATGTATAGAGATGGTTGCTGCCTAGAGCTTAAACGATCATACGAATTTTGATTCTGATAAGATAAACAGGGAAAAACCTGAAGAAGTGTCTTAGACTTATAATTAGAAAAGGCTCCTTCTGCGAAGTTAGTTGGACGTCTTTTAGAGTTTCGCGTTAAGCGGGAACTATTGTTTTAAAAAGGCTTGATTTTAGTTAACAATTGACTTTCAAGTGCGCTTTTGCGCTACATATTCAAGTACTATTCGAAAATATTCATATGTAAAACATATCAATGTTAGTCAAGTTCTAGGCAGCCCCTTCGAGTCTCTTCAATTAAAAGAAAGTTAATGTACAACTGCCTTGAAAGCATTAAAACAGAATGTAATGATGGATTATGTGCTATGTATCAGTGCATTTGTTTCACTTCTAACAATTGCGGATAATTTTCCACGATGTTCAATAATATTCCATCGATGTATGTTCTTAATTGCGAGTTCACTTCTTGCTGCTCCTTTAGGGCTTGTTTTAACTGTAATATAAATATAAGAATTAATTATGCCGTTCTGAAAGTAAAATTTCGAATTAAGCTTTAATACGTACTTCAGCCATCGTGCACGGTTCACTGAGCTCTCCTTTGCCATCTATCTGTAAGGCGATGAGAAAAAGAAGTTGATGTTAATATAAATTGTTAATATCCATTCGTTACGGTTAATAGATTCGATATATCTAAAAAAATACCTGATCTGGATTCATGCCGGCTAACAATTCCACAGCAAGACTAGGACCCTTTTCAGCGTTATTATTACAAGGATTCAGCATTATAAGTTCACGACCTGCCTGCAACGCCGCAGCAGCTTGCAGTTCGTCTCGAGATTCTTCCAAGCCTACAAATCGATGAATGTAATATTATTATATAGAACAAAATTTATCTTAACGAATCAATTTAAATACGCTCGAAATGCAGTTTTTTTCATGATAGAAATGCTTAAGGAGCGAACGACTTCCGAAAGCTCACAATATCCAATTAATATAGTTCCGTAGTGCAACAATAAACGTACTTTTATTGCGAGCTTGAAGTTGAACCACCTGCTGCACCAGTTCTTCAAGCCTCTGCTGATCCTCGTTCCGTAACGAAAGTTCTTCTCTCATAACATCAAGCATATGATGAGCCTCGTTAGCTCGGCTTATCGCATGACGTTCACTTTCGCGCGCGGCGTCCGCTTCCCTTCTGGCCTCCCGGAGATCATTCTCGAGCTGCGCTTTATCCGTCCTCGCTGTCTCGAGCTGTTCGCGTACTCGCGCAATCTCCTCCCGCAAACTGGAATTGTCCAGCTCCGCTGCCTGCAGCTTGATGTCACAGTTTTCCAGTTGCAACTGACGTTCACGTTCCAAGCGAGATGCCCATTCCCGATGTCTTCGTTGTTCAGCCTGTAAAAAGTGGAAACATTTTTTTAAAATAAAGTATAATCATTTTTAGCGATATATTAAAAAAGATTTATAACTTCATCTTATCATATAGACTCTATACTATAGAGAATCCTCGAAGGGTATAGAAACAAAAATTATGCTCTTTAATTGTTTTCGATATCGAATTTAAAATGCAAAATATCTTATAAAAATGAAAAAAACATGATTTTATTGTATAAAATTATATACGTGTTACATATATGCATATATATATAATGTATGTATTTAAAGAATACATAATATATAATGTACGTATTTAAAGAAGGTGTACATTTATAATGAACTTTACAAATTATAAATATTTCTTTTTTTATATTAGATTGTGTTTAATTACGAATAATTTTAGCCGATTTATATCGAGTTACTTACTTGAAGCCTCTCTTCGGCTCTCGTTTCTGCATCTTTGGCCGCTTCCTCGAGCATCAATATTCGCGCGTGTAGTGTTGCATTTTCTTGTTTCGCTCGAGTGTACCTTTCCTCACCGACTGACTTAGTGTCCGCTAAAGCATCCATTTGCTCTTGGATCATTTGAACCTGTGGCATTTAAAAGGAGTTTGATGTTTCACATGAAACACACCACCTTCACGTTCATTTCATAGACTTTCTAGAGTGAGTCGTTCCTAATAGTGATATAAAGTAATCTTAATGACGTTAAACACGTTATTTCATCTTTTTACATCCAAAAAACAATAAACTCTATTACGCGGAAAATTTTACGAAGATATTACAAGTTTATATTTTATAAATTTTGCTACCATTTAGATTTTAGATAGGTTTTAGATAAGTTTCAGAGATTTTCGTTTAAAAAATCATTTGAAAGAGAATTTAAGGGAAAATTTTTAAGGGATATTGCTATGTCCTATGGCACAAGAAATTTAAGAAAAATGAAAAAATGTAAGAATTTTCTGGAGGTTGAATTAAAAATAGAATGTTCTTTCTTAGAGATAATGTATCCTTTTTTAAGAATATACAAAAGTAAACTTATATCTACAAGATTTTTCGCTATTCATATAAGAAACGAGAGAGAGAGAGAGAGAGAGAGAGAGAGAGAGAGAGAGAGAGAGAGAGAGAGAGAG
>NW_017295547.1:561776-629042 GCF_001594075.2 Trachymyrmex cornetzi
AGAGAGAGAGAGAGAGAGAGAGAGTCTATCTCGTATAGGTATTTGAAAACATAGGAAATGTTTATAAGAATGAAATCTAATTATAAGAGTATATACTTTATAAAAATAATACCTTAGATAAGAATTAACGAATAAAAACATACATTTATTATGTATTTTACTTTACTGGAAGCATAGCAATAGAAAGCTAGAATACCGATAATTTGGTAAAAGTATAGAAAAGAAGAGCAATCGCCGATGACCTTGACATTCAGTGCCAAAATGTTCTCCAAGCAATTATTGAAATATGAACAAACCTGATTTTTTTGTCAAGTATAAACATATGAAAAACAAATAGTTTAACCTGCGCGCTCTGCATCGCGCTTCAAGTTTCTTTTTTCTACAGAATTATTTGCTCGCATGTATTTGGTGCCAAGTACAGACTTCTATAACTAGACTGCTGATTCAATGATAGAAAAAGATGAATCTGATTCCGAGCTGTCCTTGTTTCAGTTCACATATGTATATAATATCCGTCCTGTCTATGAATATCGCGTGAATTTATGTGAAAACACTAAACGTTATTATCCGTGTGATTTGTATATGTGAGAGTGAGTAAACACAAATATGGCGCTGTCTTCAAACATAGAGGCGAAGTTGGCAGCCTATTTATAGAAGTCTGTGGTGCTAAAATAATCCCGAGACATTATACTATCGAAACATATTAAACCACGATTTTTTTGCTAATACTAAAATGTAAGAAATGAAGAATTTCTTCCAGCCAATCACAGCGCTGTATTATAAACGCTTCTAACGGGAGTGCGACGATATAGTATCGAGATATTGAGAAGCATTTGATTCTTATTTACATCGATCATACTATCTGTTAACTCGACATCTGGAGACTAGCGCCAATGCATCTCAATTGCAATGCAAAAATACTTCGAAATTACCGCTTCTATTGTCGCACTGGCATTTTTAACAAGGGATAAGGCCACAGCACACACTTGCATAAACGAATCAACTAATCAGAATCTTCCCTTTCCTCCCATTCCATGAAAAAGAAAAATTTTTATTGGTTGATTCCTTTATGCACTATGCATTATGCGTTATGCAAAAGTGTGTGCTGCGGTCAATATTCTACCTATTTTAAAAATCATTAATGAATTGGAAATTAATATTGGTCCGGAATGCAAGCACTATGTATGATGAACAACTCCTCCAAGCAGGAGCGTCGATCATTGAGTAGCACGAAACTTAAAAAAAAATTGCTCAGAATGAATTTAATGAGGAAGCTAAAGAACTATAACTGTGTGCCCCTGGAATAGTAGATTTCGAGCATTGTAAATATTCAAAAACTACATCGAAAACTTTAAACGTGTTTATCCCAAAATCTGTCTTTTAAATTTTCTTTAATTTTGTATATATATGATTTAAAAAAAAAGTTATTTGGCCAATCAACTTTTTATAAAACTCTTTAGATAATGGTCAATTTTCCTCTCAATGAATCTGAAAAATTATTTTAAAAAACTATTAACAGTTTTTTTTGCATAAAGAAATTGTGTTTTTAGACGCTGTCTAAAAAATGAAAATCATAACTTTTTTTCAAAGTCGCACAAAATTTTAATTTATATATGCATATTTTTAATTTTAAAAGTTTATTTGGGATAAAATAACATAAAAATTATAAATATTTTTTTCGTTTTTTACTTTAAGAATTAAAGTACCGAGGATGTACACAAAATTAAATGTTTATGAATTTATCCTTTTAACAATACTTTTTTCTTTACACAAAAAATTGAATGTACAGTAGTTGTATTAAAACGTAAAAAAATTGTTAAACAATAGATATTAGTCTTTCTACTTAAAAAATTACGAAAGATCTTTTTTTTCGATCTCTTAAAGTAAATTCCTCCCTTAAAAAAGCAATAAAGAATACTAATAACTTCAATTAACTAAGTATGGAAAAATGGTACGCTGAAAATTAAAAATCCAATGATGTCATTCTCTGAGAAGACTACAAAGATCTACCGATCGAGTGCGAACGGATCGATTAATTGACAGTAAGGCGGTATTCATAGTTCGTTTTTATATCAAGATTGTCTTAAGACACTAATACAGCCCTCTGATTGATTCGCGACTTCTTAAGACGGTCTTGAATATAAGATCTGACTATGAATACCAGCTTAAGAATCCACGAATAATACTTTCGTAGGCGCGAAATTATTCGGAGAAAGTATATTGAAGGAAAGTTAGGAAACGCGTACTCCCTTTAGGAGCATGCCCACGCTGCCACGATTATCAAAATGCTGCGGCTATCAATGGAGACGACGGACTACTTACAGTCTTCTCGTCTCTTTTTATTGGAACAGCCTGTGACAGAAGTCGAAGAAAGTATATGATAAAACCTCGCCTTCACGCCTCGTATCCCGATTATATTTCGCAGTTATGTTGCGCGCATATAACAACGCCTATGCACGATTAGAAATACTCGCTATCTTAGATCATCAGAAAATATCGCATGCGATAACGATAATCAACTGATATCCCTTTAAGATGAGCTTTATATAACCGAACGATACACTTAATATCGCATAAAAACCTCGTTTACTATTGTCATTTTCCATGGAACGTTTTTTCGACATATCCGCGAGACAACGCATAGTGAAATGTCATATATATGCGCGAAATGCAAATATAAAATCTCCGAACGGATAAACGTGCCGGTAACAAGGACGCACGAGAATAGCCTCCGCGTTTATTCGCGGGATACATACGCACATACGCGCGCAATGACAGCTTCTATAATACGCAATAAAGCGTGCGCGGTAGGTCGAACCGAATTCGAAGATGCGAATTCGCGGTGAATTGAAAATCAAAATCCCGAGGATCGCGATCGTCGGGTGCTTCCCGTGCTTCCTGCCGGGCGCGCCAGGCCAGGGCCAGAGATGATCACTCTCCTCTTACTTGCTCGCCGAGCCGGTGCCCACGGCGACGAGGTGGATGTCGGTCGTAGCGTGGCGACGGCGACGGTGACGACGACGGCGACGATTGCTGTCCTACGAATTGGAACTGGCCTTCCCACAGGTCATACTCGAGGCCAGCGCCAGGGCCAGAGGACGGCCCCTCCCCGGAAAAAGACACGTGGTCGTCGCGGTGGTCGCGGTCGACCGTCTTCTCGCAAAAGTTCAGCTCCATCGCGGCGCGACGCGTCGCGTTCTTGTAGGCCCGGTCGTTCGTGTTTATCGCGTCACGTCATCGCCTGTATTGCTGCAAGCGCACCTCGTCATTCCCGCGCGTGCTCCTCCTTCGTCTTCGTCTTCGTCTTCGTCGTCGTCGTCGCCCTCGCCCTCGCCGGCGTCACCGTCACCGTCGCCCGCTTCGTCACGACGTGCGATCGTGCCGCACAGGCCGCACTAACATGCATCGAGAATGCACTCCGGACTTCCTTCCGTGCGAAGTCACACGCACTTCTACCGCGTCTTAGGCAACTTTACGTGCCAGGAATATATTCCGAGTCCCCTGTTCGCTCACATGTTTCTCTTTCATTCTCCCATTCTCTCTCTCTCTCTCCCCTCCCCCTCTCTCTTTTTCGCTGTCGCTCGCTCGCTCGTTCGCTCGCTGCCTCTATCTACTGATCGTCTACTTCGAGCCAGGAGTCCAAAGTAATCACCATCGAGACCATTTGCGCGCTTCATACCACGTGCCGATTAACTCTGCACTCGACAGTAGCATTACGCCGAACGCACCTTAGCCTTCGACGTCGCGTTTCTTCTCTACGCTCGTGACACTCGTCAAGAAAGTATTATCGACGTCTCTCGAGACGAAAATCGATATGATTCCCATTATGTTCCAACCTCGCGGAGGCGAAAATATTCATTCGTAACGTCGATAATCGTCAAACAGTTCACTCTTGCATAGATATAAACCATGTTCTCTGATATACACTGCCAGTACTGAAAAGTGAAGATCTATAATATACACATATACGTATACACACATTACGTATACATATTATAAATTTTCAGTGTATTGGCAATAGGTATATATCGGAACACGGTCAACAACTATATAACTCATAGAAGTTACGCCGAGTTTTAAATTTATAGGCAACGCAATTTAAAGCGTTCTTTTTTAAGCGGTCAATACTTTTCTTATGGTGAATTCGATCACTCGCATTACACTGGATCAGTGCATATTAAAAGCTGCTTTATATAAAATATTTTAATGCGGCGATACACAATATAATCAACGAACTGCGCAGTTGCCGTGGCCATATTGAATCGTGACGTCATAAGCGAGAAATGATACGTTAAGGGATCATTTATATTGGCCGTAACTGTATAATCTGTAAGAATTGACTAATTACAGTCGAGTATTCTCCTCGCATTCAATTATAAGAAAGGAATGCTCGACTGTGATTAGTCGATACTGTATACGATTAGAGTAGTCTTAAACCTTAAAGAATTAATCAATCATATTCAATTATTCTTCTCACGTTCGATCGAAAAATTGATCACAACCAATTTTTTAAAATTAAATTTTTATTAATTTGAAGGAATTTTTTAACATCCACAAAACTATAAAAATAATATGTATATTAATGTAAATAATAATAAAAATAAATATAATATTCATATTTTAATGTATCATATAAATATTATATTATAATGTAATATTTATTATATTAATATAAACATAGTTTGCCAATTATAAGTTCGAATGCTTGAAGAATTATGCGATGGTCATTATATTGATTCAAATTCGGACGTACAGGATTACAAAAGATTGATACCACACAATACCTTGTAATTTAAATTTGTCATAAAACTTACTATTCAATCGTGTTCGAGCCATGAATTATTTTTTTCTGCGAACCAGGAATCCGCGTAGTCGGTTGCCGTTCACGAGACATTACCTTGTTCCCGATGTCGTCCATCTTTCATACGACTTGCATACTAGATAAGCGATCCATCCCGCAATCAGCAGGAAGCTCAGGAAGGGCCATCCTACCCACGCGAACAGACCCGCGGCTTGTGCCGAACGGGCCATGCGTATACCTCCTTCTGATCAAGCTCGATCTACAATAGGTATATAGGATAAACCTTTAAGCCTCTTGCTCTAAGCTCTAAATTGTAATGTTTGTTTCTCGACAAAAAACGTTTCCGGCGTTGTCTTAAGCTGTAACCCTGAAAGGGATGCTGGAGCCGCCTCCAGATGTTTTGTTCCTGTCGAATTTCTTCGTAGTAGTTTCACAGAATAAAAATTCCTTTTCCACAATTAAAATATATATACTAATGTACTTGTCGCTAGTGTATTTCGTGTTCAAAGCTGGAAAAAAATAAAAAATTACAGATTTCTTTATCCATTTTTATCTCAATATGGCGACCAACCTAAAAGTAAAATGGACAAAGAAATCTGTAATTTTTTATTTTTTCCAGCTAAAATACACCAACGACAAGTACATTAGCATATACATTTTAATTATGGAAAAGGGGAATTTTTATTCTGTGAAACTACTACGAAGAAATTCGATAGGAACAAAAACGTCAAAAATGCTTGTTTTATCGGTAATACAGGAGGTTTCAGCATCCCCCTAAGCTTTAAAGAGCTTTTTACCTTTGGAAGTCTAATAAGACTATTTTTTTAGAATTGTTTTTACGAAACCCATGCTACGAATATTTATTAAGCTATTGTAGGTTTTTGTTGTACATACATTTAATTATCTTCAATAAAAATTACTAGTTTATTAACTAAGAGTACGGTTAACGCGATGCTACAAATTTTTTAAAGCATTTCTTGATTGGTCAATCAAGCGCTTCAAAATTTTTGTAACGAGACTTTGACCATAGCCTTAAACAAAAAAGCTTTACAAAAGACATTATTGTATGATATCGATCTGAAACAAAAATTCTAAGAAATTTTCATTAATGAATATTTGAAAGAAAGAGCACATGTGAATTAACCTTGGATTTTAAAAAATTTCAAAAGTTTCAAAAATTAGTGTGTTCAATTGAGATCTTCCCTTATAAATTATAACACTTATAGGTGCGTTCCATTTGGCGCTCACAACGCTTGTGAGCATTATTTGTCTTTGTTTAACGTTTAATAAACAACAGGATGAAATGATTCCACGAGCATTGCGAACGTCAAGTGGAATACACTCTATGTCATACATTATGACCAGAGTCCGGATCTCGGTATCGTTTTCCCCACTCCAGCAGCGCGCGTGCGTCACGAGAAGCTACCTGCTCTACGTCACTACGGTATAGTCTAACGTACTAAATAGGACATCATCGCACAAAGAAATATATTATGTGTTAAACTAATCAAATGAGTTAATATATTTCTTTGCTCTGTGCGATGACGCCCCATTTAATACGCTAGACCGTTATATAGTGGCGTAAACGAGACTGCTTCTTGTATAGATCTAACAAATAATATGTATATTTCTTTGCTCTATCTATACGAAGGCATTTGGTGTGCTAGCGGTTGGATCGTTACACTAGCATTGCTTTTCGCCGCTTGGAGTGGAGAAAATGACACTGAAATCCAGATTCTGATTATAATACTAACCACCAGGAGATTCAAACTGATTGGCTGCGTTTAGCGAAGAAAACTTATCCAGTAAGCTCAGTGATTTTTTAACATAATTGATTCCTACATTTAGATCCAGCGAAGAAGTAAAGGCAAGAACTCATATTAAAGAATCACTGAGCGCTCACTGATTTTAGCAGGTCTGTTCTGTAATTCTTAATGCAAGTTTCGTTATCGTTATAACGCCGCTGCGCAGTAACGTTAAATGATAACGAAATTCGCGTTAAGAGTTACAGAGTAGGCCTGCAGTTTTCTCTGCTGAACGCATTATATAAAAAATGGACAGAATTTTTAAAAACTTGTCTCTGCTTGTCCAAGCTTTTAACATGGTATTGAACCTGCTAATGACTACTGAAAGCATAACTCAATTAGCGCTCAAAGATCTCACTTACTTGTATATACATATGTATTTATTTATGTATCGACAGCATTCCAAGATTAAATTAGTGTCGTTTTGTCATTTTTCACTTTTTCTCCTTTTCCAAAACTTACGTATCTCTTTAATTATTCATAAATAAAAATTTCTTGACATTCCTGTTTCAGATCACCTAGAGTCGAGATATCATGCATACCACATTTTTTGTAGTGCCTCGTTTAAACGTTAATAATTTTTTTGAGATTAATGATATCAAATCTTTACACTGAAGAGAGTTTAATATATGAACAATAAATCAAGCCTATAAAAATCCGTCGCACAGGTTTTTCAAAAAAATTCCTGAAAATAATCTTTATTAAACATCCAAAGACAAAAGATCCTTAAGCGACCAGCCCCTGTATTTTGTAACTCGTTATACAATCGTTATGTGCTCATAATGACGGTTATGCAAATATTTTATTTTTATAGTAAAAAAGCTGCGCAACCATCGTTATGAATACATAACGTGTTACAGAATTTTGCTACAGATCTCAACTGTAAAGTTTAGAGCTTACATTAGAGGAGAGAGATTAACTCAAAGCTGCTAGAGCAAAAGACTGAAGGCATACTTGCATCTATTCCAAGGATGGGAAATAATTCGTTACTTTTAACAAAGTTACAGTTAGAGTTACTTTCTTTCAGTAATCATAACTTAACTTCGTTACTTTCTTTTTATCAGTACAACTGTAACTCAACTTAGTTACATTTTTTATAAGTAACTAGTAACTAATTTAATAATTAATTTCAATATATTTCAAACTTATTTGTCAATTTAATGTGTGGTCCACTTGGCTCTACAAATGCTTCGAAACATTTAATTGATCAATTAGAGAATGCTTTAAAATATTTCTAGCATTAAGTAGACCGTAACTTATATTGATTATGGCTGCGTTTATGTTCACTGTTAATGCTGAAGTTAATGCTGGGCCTCTTGAAAAGAAACGTATACGCAAGACTAGGGAAATACTATATTATAAGTGAAAGTTACCCAGTTAATGAAGAATTTAGCTTATAGATTAGGATGATTTTCTCATTTTAACTAGAGAACAAAAAAAATCGAATCTTTACAAGAAGAATTGTACCATTTTTTGAAGTCCAATAATTCCATTGTTAACATGTCAAATAGCAGAAAAAAATTCTTTATTTTGCTAAAAGTTACTTTTTTAGTAATTGTAACGATAACTAACTACTTTTACATAGTAACTTTCCCATCCCTGACCTATTCTAAACCGTTCTAAACCGGAGCTTACGCGAAGCTATTGTCGCGTTGCGACTGAAGCGGACTTGTTCGTGAGGCTAACTGGCGATTTCATGTTGAACGCCGTTAAATGCAATGGTTTGCGGCTCACGTTTCCATGCGCTGAAATTTCATCAAGCCTTACGACAAAGCTACTTGTACCATCAACCTAGATTGAGCCCCGTCGTGCAATGTTGTACATACGTACATGGATACGTAAATTACTCAGGCGGACACGTATTTCTCGCTACGATGCGATGGGCACACACGCGAACTTGCCAATTTAATTGACGATTCATCGCGACAACGTCATCATTGTACGTACATTCAACATCCTCATAGGTATGTATATTCTATTCGTACGAAATTATCTGCAACGTATAATAAGGCTTCGCGTGTAACGGAACCATGCATCATGCCTTAAAATTAGTCGGGAATAGGCATATCGTATCGGTATAATTTCAATGAGATCGGATCAAACGCGCGGGAATGGTCGCTACGTTTATTCGCGATAATGCAAACCCAACGATTAACACGAGCCCCCGACATGCTTCCATTTAACGATATACATTTTTCATTAACTTTCTACAACTTTCTCTGAATTAACTTTTGGTGTTAGAATTTATTTATTTCATTTTATCTCTATTGCGTTAACTATGTATTATAATTATGACATAAAAAGTTTATTATTATAAATATTAATTATTTATCAAATTTAATATAAAAGATTCATTAAAAACATTATAGCTGTATGTTATAATTCCCTGGTGAAATTTTTTTTTTATTTCTTCATATAATTTTTTAAATCTTCTATGATATAAATTTTAGATTTTTTCACAACTCTTCTGGATAATTTTATTATAATTTTTTTAAAATATTTAGATTTTTTATAAATTGATACACTTCAGAAATTTTGAGAAAGTACATCCTTTTTAGGTCTGTTCTATAAAAATTGCATCGATTCCATAATCTTGCTTAAATAAAATAGACATTTTTCTTGTAAAAAATCATTATTACTTGCTCTCGTTGATTACTCAGTATTTACTCAATCAGGTGATTGTATTGGAGTTCCTTTGTATACTTCAGATTTTACTTTGCTTTCTGCGTTTTCTCGTTATTGTCTCGCAATCACTTTTCGAAATGGAAATACCGATGGATTGATCGAAATCTATCAGTATCTGCCACGAACTCGTTTTGGACGGTCTCGTTATCTTCAATTTCGCTTTCGTCTCGATCGTTGTTCTCGTAGACAGGATTTACGAATGTCTTCGTTACCGTGTCTGTTAATGAGGAGGATTCGCCGGGATCCACGCACGAAGGACCGTAATCTCCGTTCCGCTCGGTACACCGGAGAAATTCCGCGGGATAATTCTGAGCCGCGTCTTGTGTCTTCGCGGTCTGCACGAGTCGAGAAAGATGGACAAAATCAAGGCAGGTTCCTCATGCAGGGGACTCGATCTCTTTACGGAACTCAGTCCCCGCGATTATAGCCCTGCGCAATAAGGGCGAAAAATATACATACGATATTACGTGTTATATAAATTAAATCGAACTCTCGAAAAAATCAATACAATAAAATCGGGCGCTGAGAGTCGAAATTGCGGTAATTAGTGCAAAAATATAAGATATTTTATTCAAGTAAAACTAAGTACATTAATAAGTACATTAATATTAATGTCAATTTGTGGTATTATTTAGAATTCTCTTCTATTCATTTGCCACATCTTTACTAGCACATCTTGAGACAATTGCTATATGGAGGATGGGAGCTGCCACTCTCCAGCTCATCTCATGAAGATATTCGTTGATTTAATATTAATAGTCGAACCACTGAAGATGGCTCGAAAGTAAGCCGAAACGTCTGATGTTTTTATATAGTTTTACATGAATAAAAAATCTTATATTTTTGCACTAATTACCGCAATTTTGACTCTCAGCGCCCGATTTTATTGTATTGATTACGTGTTAAGCCTGAAACACAATAAAAAGCACCAAGACAATAGGAAAAGGGAATAAAATGGTCTGGTATACACGATTTCTGATAGGTTGAAATCTCTTATTCTTTGTTCTTATTGCTTGCGCTTTTCAATTGTGCCATGCATTAAGTTTTATCTGCGTCTATATTTCTCTGTAGAGTGGTCTCATGAATATCGGTAAAAATGTCGTTTCATTCTTTTCTTTGTTTGCAGGGGCGGATTCGTGTTGTTATGGAAATTATCAGTGAAACTAAAAATTCCTGCATGGATTCGTCACTGCAGTCGTTAGATAATGATGTCAGAAAAAAAGATATCATGACTCATTCTCACAGTATTGAAATAAATCAGGCCTGTCCAAGCGTTGTAGAGTCGAGGAAACCTGTCTCTCAATTTGCAATTATAACAGCCGTTTTTTATTTTGCCTATCATTCTCTCATGTTTGTGACACCCATAATGATGCTATATCGGTCTTCTTCAGGCATCCTTATTTCTTATTAAAGAAAAAATATAATTAATTATACAAAAGTATATTCCCATATAGAAGTTTGCAGCAATATTGCAGCAACGTGTTATTTACGCTTCGTCTCGCTCTATCGAGACGGTGCGGCGGAGATGAAAGCGTTTCGGCTTACGAGCCGAATTTTGGACAGGCCGGAAATAAATCGACCTTTTCATATATCGCCAGCGAAGTTATTCGGAAGCAATTGTCTATCTGTTAAAAATTGTATGATAGATCTGTATAACTGTAACTATTTCTAAATACCAAAAAGTCAGCATCCGCCCCTGTTGTTCACAGTTATGGCACAAATGAAACAATTATACAGAATAATTAAACTAACTATGAACAATCTAAATTCATAAATGTCTTTCAATTCGATCGAATTAATTCCGTGAGACAGCTGCGAAATAAAATCGGAGGAAGTGGGATTTACCTGTGAAGCGAGTCTGGGCGAGCGCAGCCAAGCAGCGATATTTCGGCGAGACTCGCGAGAGAGGCTACGGTAAACAATCACGAGCAAACCGATCGCAAGAAGAAAGAGGAGAACAACGGTAGTCCAAGACCAAACCGCGGGTTCTTCCTTAGTAATGTCGTGAACGCAATAGGGCGGTGGATAAAATGAGCTCGGGCAGTGATATGCCGCGTAGGGATCGTACGAAGGGCAATGTGAATACGCGGAAGGTGGGTAGAAAGGATAAGGAACGGGATGAGGAGGATGAGGAGCCTGTACCGCGGGATGTGGATGGTCCCTCTCAGAATTACGATGTACGCCGCCGTAAGGTTGACGAGAACGCGTAGCGCACATTGGCGATAAATCCTAGAATTTCTCAGGACCTGGGAGGGACACTTCGCATCCTCGGTACGTAGGAGCAGAGTGACTTCCACCGAGGTAATTTTGACCGCGAACCACTTTCCAAATCAGGTTAAACAAGGAACTGGCGGTTCCATGCGAAAGTTGACAAACGAATCTTCGCGTTCTGTTGCGGCTCCGTTCGGGTCGCATCGTACTTTTTCGCTTTTTCAAAATGGGAATAATTCATGGCTCAAAGCGATGAAAAATAAAAAGATGAAAATTTATTTATATTCGAGTGTAAGCTTTTGATTTAAAAATAAAAAAAAAACTATGTTAAAATCATAAGTCTTACTTTATGGCTGAGATCCATGACGTCCTCCAAGGATACATCACTATACACATCGTCCGTAGCATCGTAATTCGAGCCCATTCCGGAACTGTTGAAGCTACCACTGCGATAAAGTTGGCTAGAAATATTATAGCAAAAAGATCTCTTTTAATATTCATATGAAAGAATCATTGACTTTGAAAGGAAATTTCGAAATTGTTATATGAAAGTATTAATATTACACACGACAATTCAAAAAGCTATTTCAAAAATTATATGTATAATACATAATAAAAGTGTAGAAAAAGATATATTTAGCGAAAATTCTGACAATTAAAAAATAGACATTTTAGTTTGTAAAAATGACAAAAAAATTATTTTTTGTAATTGCCGTCAAACCGACAATATGTATAAGTCGTAAAAATCGTTTCTCGTCCCTGCCCGTTTTGACAGACGGATAAGACACGTATGTATGTATAGTTGAACGTAACGATGGTAGCGTGGAAGGAAACGCTAATATCGAGGTAAATCGTGGGTATGGAACGTAACGTAACAGAAGCACGCCCACGTTTTAGAAAGTTCGTCGATTCAAGTTCCGTGAAAGGAGCGACTTCGGGAATTATTAACCTTGATGCGGAGGCATCATCCTACGGCCAGCGAACTCTTTTATCCGAGATATATTCATTTCCTTTTGCACGCGCGGGTAAATTGAGAAAAACGCGAGATTGCAAAAAAGAGATCATGTTCGGAACAGGCGGTGAAACTGCCAGTTAATTAAAAGACAGATAATCTATACATTTATATATATATATAATATTGCATAGTGTTTTCTTACCTTGCTAAAGCGTTAGAACTGAGCCTCTTTCTGCCCGAACTGCAAGCATAAAAATATTTTCCTTAACATTCATACACACGTTATTTACGTTTTATTATAAGATGCTTATATTTAGAGATTACTCGTTCGAACGAATTATATTGCGTTTCTATCTCCTGCGCTGCCAAACACGACCAAATGTACCTTTGATCATAAGCCAAGTCGTGGTTTCTATAAAGGGAGTCGCGAGTGGAATTACGATAAATACATATTCTAGATTCAATTATATCGTCAGTCTTACTAAGTAGTAATCTGCCTCGTGCTTACAAATTTAGATTTTTACATTCATTATATCAGAAAAGTAATCTTTCTAACAAGTAACGTTTCTCATTGGGTCGCTTATGTAGTGTTTTTTATTTTGCAGTGTTTGCAAGAGAATAATGTGAAAAAGGAATTTATGCCAAATGATTTCAAGTTATGTTTCAGTTTTCGTTTTTTTTTCAGTGAAAATCGGAAAATCTGTAAATCCTCATGTAAACCTTATAAATTATGTGAATATACACACCTATCAGTTTTGGTCTTTTGTCCTTATCATGATTTTTAAGAAAAATTTCATTTTTTCCATAGAAATTTTGTATCAAATAATGAATAAGTAAAACAATCAAATTTTATTTTATTTTATTCTCTATTTTCCTTTCATTGCAAATACATTGCAAATATTAAATGAAAAAATATGAGCCAAATCAGAGGCGACCTAATGAGTTACTTGTAAGTATTACTCAACGTCTTATACGTTCCGGTGCTTCGGCAGATTAGAATTATAGAAAACCAATATATTTTTCTGCTGTTATATGAAAAGTGTGTATAAAAGTTATAGTGTATATAAAAAGTAAGAATTGAATCAGTTTCTCTGTTTTAGTACTTCAAGCGAACAGAACAGGGAACAGAAAGCAATTGTTTAAGTAACAATGTTCTGTATGAATTTGCTTCCGTCATTTCGTATAGATTGAAGGCCAAAGATACGCAGCGCTTTTCAAGAAACTTAACAGGTTTCTTATCTCGATTATTGCATTAATGACGTTATTTAACATGTCGTTAAGTCAGTCGCTTTCCCACGAGGATCTTTTTCACACGCCAAGACGGCGCAGCCGGAATCATCATTGTCTCGTCGCGACGACGTATCGTCGCGTTTCTTACGGCACTGCGAACGAATGGCGGAAAATTTCTCAGACGCGAAATTACGCGCGCGTATGTACTTACATGCATACAAAAGCAAGTAACGCTCGTTACAAAGATGATTAGTGTCCTTTTCTTACCAAGGAGGCGTTCTTCGCAGCGACGTACGCAACCAGGAATGTTTTCCAATGGTGGAGTTCGGACTCCTTGGATTTCTATAATAAAGTCAGAAAACATAGTGATGATGATTGCGCGATCCCGTTCTGCAAAGTCAGCAAAAATTTTCTCATTGTATAACTAAGCTCGCGATTCAAAGAGAAAATCATTTCATTGTGAATGATTGATAACAACATACGAGACACTAACAATACATCTATAAAATATTTTATCTATATTAAGATTTATTAAGTTTTTGTTGAAATTTTTTAATCTGAGATCAAAAGATTTTTTTTTTAAACATTGAAAATAGTTATGATTTATTGGAAACTTTAATTTTTGATTAATATGTTAAAATTGAGTTATAAATAATGTCTTCTCTAGCGATAATTTTTCTTAGAATTTTTCATATGATAATTTTTTCAAAATTTCTATTCAAGAATTAGTACCAAAAAAAAAATTCTAAATTTAAATAAATATTTATTTGAATAGTGCCAACTAAACATTAAATTACAGTATAAATAAATACTTATTTAATAAATATTTAATTAGCACTATTCAAATAAATGATTCATTAACATTTATTTTTTTGTAGTATATTAATAATAAATTAAACAATTTTTTTAGAATCTCTATGTAATTTTGTAACTTATTTTATTCAATTAACTATTACTTTATGTTAAAAAATTTTTTGTAAGATTTTTTTATACAGTTTGGAATATTTTTCAGAAATACTGAGAAAGTCTAAATCTTTTAGAATTCTTTATATGTACGAATTCTGAACTATAAAATTTATTATTCTATAATTTTCGAAGAAAATTTATAAAGTTTAAAGAAGTTAAAGGTATTTTTTTCAAAAACCTGTATAAATTAATATGAAAAATTCTTAAAAATATTATAAGAACGAGAATTTTTTCACGAGGATAATAAAAAATTCTTAAAATGTATCTTAAAATTCTTTCAAATTTTTCCAAATTTTTTACAATTTCTATATAATTTTATATAATTTCTATATAATTTTATAACTTTTTACAAAACTTCTCAGATTTTTTCTATGAATTAAAACATTTTTCAGAAAAATGCTGAGATTTTTTCTAAAATTCTTTATATATTAAATTATGAAATATTAAAAAATTTTTCATTTTATAACCCATATAGAAAAGAATCTAAAAAAGTTCAAGGTATTTTTCAGAAATTTTCATAGATATGAAATACGAAAAGTTCTTAAAAATATTATGACAATTTTTTTCATTAGACAATTTTTTCGATATTGTGATTGCGCCAACATTCTGAGAATAAAACCAGTTGTCTACAAACGAATACGTCTTTATCTGATATTAACTTTGCATAATAAGCAATTTTTTTCCTCATGTGATATATTTTAAAATGGCAGACAAAACGCACACGTCAATCAAAAGAAGTTTCGCATTGTGTGTTAGGTCGTACGTATTGCTTTTGCGCAAAAAAATTAACAGGAAATCACTATCGAGAATACGCAACACACGAGTGTTGCAAAGCGACTCTTGAAAATACATTTCCATTATTATGTAATTCGTGTGCGACTTGCGCCTACAGATGGCAAATCAGTCGGTATTGTTCCAAGATGATAGACATTGTATGCAGCATGTTGCTCTCATGTAAATTCATCCCAGCGTAAAAATGCACGGGCATGCTTCGGGTTATATTGCATTTTAACGTTTTTAGTATATCTGTACCATGTATCAGCTTCGGAAATAATACTATATTCCGCAACTGATGTTACGTATATCGAGCGAATAACGGCAGGAAGCAATTGACATAATAGAAGGTCTAGTTTGCTTTTGCTCTTTTCTTGTCTAGATTAGAATAGTACAGTGATTCCGGATATTTTGATGCTCGAATATGCGTTATTGCAACTTGATTTCCGATTATTCAAGTTAATTATACGATATAAATTAGGAAATATGAATAATTTGAAACCAAGAAAAATTTTACAAAAGATTAAAGTTTCAGAAATAATAACTCGTTTTCATAACTGAATATTTCAGATTACAAATTCTAATAATAATGTTTTTGATATTTTTTAATATACAAGACCAGGTGTTCTCTCTTATATATACATATGTATATATGTATATTTATATATATTATATAATATATATATATGTATACATACATATATGTTATCCAATGCGACATACATGTATCACATAAAATTACTTGATGAAATATCGAACAGAGTGCATTTTATGAAATACTCTGATATGCAAAAAAATGAGTATAAAAGAAAATTAATTATTCCGCAAAGTAATCTTGATATATTCCACAGAGCAATATTCTTCTTCACGGAGAGAATTTTCTTTTAAAATTTACCTTGAAAATATGGTGATTGTGATACAATACAATATTTTAAAGATTTTTACCATGCATTTCATTAAAATTGATCAAACTTATTAGTTATTTTATACTTTATTGTAGTTTTATTAATGAATGAGAGAGATTTATATTAAAATTCTTCGAAATACACATACACACACAAAATGTTGTCCCACGATTGTCATATTTTCAGGGTAAATTCTAAGAAAAAATTCTCTCCGTGTTCTATGAAAGATATCGTCGAACTTACCTGTGCAAGTTGGTACCGGTTGGCGAGGGCGTGGAACTGCTACCGCCCGGCGACTCCGGTCCATCATCCACCAAATCGCCCTCAACGGAACCAAAACCTTCGTAGCTCTCCTCTTCGTCGTGACAGCCGATTTTGATTGTGGTAGCATTGGCCGATGCGGCCTGGTGATCGTCCGGGCTCGCGGAATAACGTCCCGAGTCTGTGAGAGTCGAACTGTCGAAATTATGCAGATCGACTGACATCGAGAGCGAGGGCGGCCCGCTCTGATTCCACTCTTGAGGGACGCCGACGCCGTTCGTCGCACGTCTCTCGTCTTCGCGCGACGTGTTCCCCGCGCCGTCGGCTATGCCGCTACCGTTAACGGTGGACGTGACGTTCACGGTGGATGTACGAGAGCTCACCATCCTTGGACCCCGCAATGGGTCCCGACGGAGTATTCGCGCGTTGCAACGTGGTGCATGCGCCGCCAAAGGACGCTCTCATCCACCGCCACCGTCACCCGCGTCGTTGTCGTTGTCGCCTGCCCCGTTGTTGCTGAAACACCACGTTTATGAGTCAGACTTAAGGTATGCCAGGAGCGCGTCCGCTTTGAAAGTAACAAGCGGTGTGGTAGACGGGAAAGAAAGAGAAAGAGAGATGCAAGTCGAGTCGAGTCGTTGCCCGCGAGAACTTCTCTTCCCTCATTCTCCGACTGAGAAGTCGGGGTCGAGGTAAACTTGTATATGTATATGTATTCGCAATAATTTAAATCCATCTCGAGAAAGAAAACTACGTTGCTACGTTGCTACCTTTTATTTAAGATAATGAGAGATACAGAAACAAAATGCGCGCACGACTGAGTTTGAAGTGCGTCTTATTCCGCATTTTGCCGCATTCATTGCGTTCATCGGTTGTCATGTCAGTTTCTGGCAAAATTGTGTGATAAAAGCAATACGTATAATATTCCAATATATTATTGATTATATGTTAATGAGATAATACATCCATGTTGAATGGAACGACAGCGAGATTTTCCAGTAAACCTCGCGTCAATAATCGAATAACATGCGAAACTAAATTCACAGCTCAAATAAGATAGAAGTTCAAAAATTATATTCTAAATTTTATACTTGGTTATATGTTCTCATAATAACCCTAACAAAAATTTCTCTTAAAATTTTTTATATTACTTTTCAGAATTTCTATATAACATTTCTATACGTTTCTGAAATTTTCAGAATGTCTGTACAATTTTATAATTTTTTAGACAATTTCTAAGTTTTTTTTAACGAATTGAGACACTTAAAAAATGTTGAGAAAGTTTAGTTTTTTCTAGAATTTTTTATATACGTAAATTCTGGAATACTCAAATAATAAAATACATGGAAATATTCCCTCTTATTTTGACATATGTTATCTAGAAATAAACAACATGTATTTTTTTATGTGCTTATACGCATTTTCTGCATATGAGATGAAACACTTGTTTGACAAAATCAGTTAGTTTCTTTCAAAACGAATATAGTAGAAATTATAAGAGATGGAAAAAAAAATTCTAATAAAAGTCGAATGGTTCCAAGAGTTTCAAAGTTACTTTATAATCGTGATAAAAAATTCTTCTCAATTTTTCATGTTTTATAAATAATATTTTTATTTTTATTTAGAAAAAAGTTTCTATTAAAAATATTATCATTATAAAATACTTTTAAAGCTATTCAACTTTTATTTTTAAAAATTTTTTATTTCTTATAGTTTCGATGATTTTCGAAAGAAACTAACAGATTTTTGTCAAACGGATGTTTTATTTCTTTGAAATATTATATAAAGAATACTGACAAAATAAGAAAAATTTTTACTAGAGTAATTACCTGAAAATTCAAATTACCAAATCTCTCTTGATTACAAATTTCAACATTACGCAAAGTAACACAATCTACGTGGATTGCAAAAATGTATCATAGTTCAATTTAATGTAAGGGAATCAGCTTCCTCCTTTGCAATCTTTCCTGCATATTGCTTGCTGACATCGACTAGTAAAGCTGGTTCTATATTATCGCATCGCAGCATCGTAAGCGTTGTGATCCAATTTCTACAATAATCACGTCGCAACATCGCAAGCGTTGCGGTCTAATCAAAGTCAGGTCTGCAGATGTTGATCAGATTGCAATGCTTGCGACACGTTTGCGACGCTACGATGTGATTATTGTAGAACCAGTTTGTGGGGCTCGCGGTCATTATTCTAATGAAGTAAATACAGACATTGCCCGCCTGTATATGTATAGAATAACGGCGAGATCTCGACGGTGATATCTGTAATTTTATTAAACGATGTATTCTAGGGACGCAGAGAGTAGGGAAAAAGCGTGAGAAAACTCAAGCAAGAAGGTCACAATATAATGGGTGTGTTCGGGGAGACGCTATCAGCGCTATGAATGTAAACGCTACCAACGCTGTTCGTAGAACCAATAACGCGATAATGTTAGCAAGTTCCATAAACAATAAATGTAGTGTCGATAGCATTCGTCGAGTTAGGCTAAAATGGAACATAAGATAATATTTTATAAAAGAGTATCTAGAATATATATTTTAATATAAATATGTAATATATCAAATTTTTTATAACAAAATTGTTGAACCACAAAGATAAAATATCAGAATATTACGAAAGACTGACGGTAGCGCCTAACGATCGAAACTTCCGGAGCTCTGTAGCGCCTTCATATTATTTCGGTCAATTACATAATCTTTTAAATATTTAATTATAGTTTTTTATTTAATTATAGTTATACGAATGACTCACAAACCTTTTTAATGATACTTCATAACTCTTCATACGAAATATAAATGATTCCGTATATAAGAAGTTGTTCAATTTACCACCGGTTAATTATTTGGTTAATTATTACAAGAGATAAATATCTTTAATGATCTAGCTGGATCTTAAGTGCTCTCGTAAATTTTATGTAAATTCATATACTACTATATAGTCTTAAATTGCGAAATGATTTTTCGTTCTTGAAACGCAAACTCCACTGAATTACAATACGCCGGTATTAGCATTACTCACGGCAAAATTTTTATAAACTTTTAAAGAAAAGACCAGAAAATGCACTATTCACTTCAAATCGTCACTCAGTGAAAAAAAATTGTAGCGTAATGATTAAAAATCATTTTAAAGAAAAAAATGTTAAACTTAACTTATAATTAAAGAAATTTGTTTTGGCTTTAAAATGCTTTTTCAAATATCACTTTGCGGAGATATGTGAAATTTGAATTTTAAACGTTGATTTTAAATGACTTTAATTTTGTTGAAAAGGAAAAGGCAAACAAAATGAAATAACTTTGTGTGGATAGAAGAACTAAAAGGTCATTTTTGCTTCAATGTTGAATAACTTGTTTAAAAAAATGTACAGAGATGAATAAAAAAACAAATTAAGGATAAAGATTCACTTTTTCGAATGTAAATTGTAAACCGCATTTGTGCACAATTTCGTTTTCTAAAGTGCCAACCGGAAAAATAAAGATTTCAAGCTGTAAAACGCTCTTTTAAACATCTCGATATAATGATTTGTGATGAAGTTCTTCTATCTTGAAATTTGCCTATTTTTGCAAGGTGAAATAGATGACCCTTTAATTTTGTTGAGTAGTGTACGTTAAAATTAAAATTTTTAAGAAGCCAATTTCCATGTTTTAAAATGTTGAAAGTACGTTCGGTAATTTTTGTGATTTTAAAGAACAAAAGCTGTAAACAATCAATTTTAAGTATTGGGGTCATTTTCCTTCCTGTGTGACCGATATAAAATTCTCAGGAGATGTGACCACAAAAGGTTAAGGATGTTCGATTGAGATTTTTGCCATTTATTTTATAACAATTTTCATATATTTTTATTAGAGCACAGATTAAAAAAATACTACTTAATTCTTATTGAAATAACTTATGATCCAGATATGGTAAACCATCACAATTGTGTTACTTTTAAATGTGATTTAGAATAATCTGTAACTTTTACATAATTTTTTATTATTTTGAAATATCTATCAAACATTCTTAAAATAGTCATTTCTGCAACCGGTGTACTTGTTCGGTCAAGTACCTACATACGAGTACAATCGTCAAATTCCTATATATAAATTTTTTAATCACAAATTTTCATTGGTTTTCATGCCTTCTGAGATGTATGCCCCAAAAATGGACAACTAATTATTAATATGAAAATTAATATGAAAATAACAAAATTTATATGAGAGTTTGATGATCCTGAATACAATCGCGTTCGTTTTAGCTCTTATTAAGGTGCCTATAGCTGATGGACGCGGGGCAAATGTCACGTGCGGCATTTCCTAGAAGGAAGTAGATTCTAGGGGCTTCTGAATTATTTCTGCACGTTGAAGTTAAATAAATCCAACTTTACTTGCGGCATCGCAAAAATTAAGTTATTTGATCAAAATTTTGAATTTACTGAGTGGACATCTTGTCCTGTGAACTATAAAGTCCTCTCCTTTTGAACGCTTGGACCTCGTTTGAGGCTGAAATCCTTTCAGTCAAAGAAGAATTAAGATTTGAGCAAAATTTAAAAATAAAGTTGCAATTATAGTGAGTGAATGTAGAGATTCCTTTATGTGTCACTCTTATGGCTCCCGCACACAGAACGCGCGACAACGCGGCAATGCTTGCCGCGCGGAGGGAAATTGACGCGCGAGAGCCAATCAATTGATCGTTTTTCCATAAAAGCGAAAGAATGATTGGTTACTGCGGCAACTTCCACCGTGCGGCAAACGGAACCGTGTCAGCTGTCTACAACAGCATTAGACTACTTACAGTGCTTACCAAGCTGACCAAGCACGCCGGGACATGACCAGCGGTCTCCAGGCACTTGTCACTCGGAATGGAATGCGTAGATGCGTTTCGAATCACACCGAGCTGAGATTCCAGTCCGCCTATTTAGAGCAGACTCGAAAGTGTGAACAGAGAGCGGAGGATATATTTAACGTGCACGAGAGTATCCGATATCTAATCTTCGTTCTCTAACGACACATGGATATCGTCAGTATTTCGCCTAGTCTCTTTGTTACCGTTCTTACCTGAAGCAAAACATTCGTCCATGCATAAATCTGACTGATCCTCTATCATTTTTCAATCTTCTTTAGATCGATCGTTCCTGAAGAGTTCTCATATTACTTCCCAAAGTCATTTCGACCCGTTTTTATTTTTATATCGATCACAATTTCAGTTTTTTATATTATTTACATTCGTCTCATAAGATGAAACGCTTTATTTGCTACACACTTTTGACATGCATTCAAGAATTGTGTGTAACAATGAAGCCTAATGCACTATATTGAAAAGCACAGGCGCAACAGGAAGAGGGAATACGAGATTTCAATTTATCATAGTAGAAACAATGTACATCGAAATGCACGATTTCTGATAAGCTGAAATCTGTCAAGTTGTTTTCTGTTTCTATCGCTTGTGTTTTTCATTGTGCCTTAGGTTCAACTCTTGCTGATTAAAGACAATAAGTTTCGCGAAGTCTCTCTGATTTCACATTCATAGATGATTAATTACTCCTAGTGGCGAAGTGACGAAATAGTAATATCAGTAATATTAGTAATATTAGTAATATTAGTAATGCAATAAAATAAGTGTGACGTAATAAAAAAGTCCTTTTTATTTTAATAAAATAATGTGTTTTTAACACACATTCGGTTTTCTTTTCAAGCAATTTCACAATCAAGAAATGAGCATGACGGTTAAAGGATTAGACGCTAGACTAGAGCCGAGCGAACACGTTCTATTTTCAAACTGGACATGCTCGTATTGCACATACGTCGAAATCAACAACTACATATGTATACATATGTTACAAAAACGTGATTGGTTACGAGGACGATCGAAGGTCTGTACAATGGAATTTACAGTAACGGTGCGAGCGGTGCGCTGAACGCCTATTCGCATACAATCACGCATTTATGTTCGCTCCTTTCAGCTGTATTGTATAACGTGTGTGGCTATTTCTACCAATGCAGATCAATTTTTTAATCTTGCTCTTTTTCTAATTCTCAAAATCAGAGAAAAAGATCGAGAGTAAAACCGAAATTTAAGTTAATCCATATTGGTAGAAATAGATGTAAAGGGGATATAATATAATATAACGCTTTTCGATCAATTTGGAGTTGAGTTTTCGTCAATAAAAATAATATTCAGGTATCAATGAAAAGCGATATTTCTTTTGATGAGTTTAAATCGCCGAGAAGAGAACTATCGATCTCTCAATCAATTGAAAGGTAAATAGCGAATATTTTCTTCAATAAAAGATACATTGTGCTAAAACCTGGCGGTCGACATTTTCTCGCTGAGAGAAATGTCAACTCCAAACTGACGGAGGAATTCTCCGGAAACTCACAGAGTTCACACGCGGTGGTACCACTTCATGGGTACCATTTCGAGAGAGCAGACTTTCCGACGCGGAAGCGCACGGAAGTTAAGATTCCTGAAACTTGGCTCACCTCGCGCGTCGATTGCAGTGCTGAGTGCGACACAGTGCGACACAGCCAGCGGCAGACAGGTACGACTCAGTACGACCGTGTACATCCACCGTTCGCAGAGCAGCAATGTGTATCCCGTTTGTCCGGTGCGTCAACACACCTGTGTTCGCGCGACAACGTGACACAAAACGCGACGTCTACCCGCGGGAAGTAACGAGGGGAAAGACCGATCGACCGATGAGCGCGCGACGATAACGCGGGATAACGGTGCGCGATGTGCGATCGGCGGCTAACTGAAAGCATAGACGCGGAGACCGGAGTCGCGACTCGCGAGTCACGACGCGAAAGCTACGGAGACGTGGAGTTCGAGGAAGTGGAACGTACGATTGTGGAGCCATCAGCCACACCGACTCAACCGACTGATCGACGACGAGGGGCGCATGCGCACTCTGCGCGAAATTACCGTGCAGGGTACATTACTCACTAGCAGTGCACGGCGATCGGTAGTGGTACGATATACATGAAACGTCGCAAGGACGCTGATGAACGCGCACTGACTGCCTGCGACAGGCGCACAGTGGTACACACAGGTGTGCGTCACTCACTCACTGCTGTATCCTGTATCCGTCAGGGCCAGATACGAAAGAGAAAGAGAGAGAGAGAGCAGTGTCGCTCAACCGTGTCGCGGGTCGCCGCGTCGCGGTAACGAACGTCGGATGCGCGCTTAGCACCCGGGGCAATCCGGTTGATGACCTACCTGGAGTTAGTTGTGTATAACCTTATACATCCAATTGTATACGGGGTGTCTAGTAATTAAATTGCCAACTTTTGCGAATAGGTGGAGCGAATTGAACTAAATAGAAAAGTTGTGCGGATTAATCACGTGGATGCATCCTTGTCCGCAAATCTTTATATTAGTTCATTTCTTATTAGTTACCGACTTATAAGAAACTCGCAAAACAATAAAAGATTTTTCTATAGTTAAACCCGCTCTACCTGCCAACGAAAGATGACGCGGTAATTTCTGAACATCCTTATATATAACACGCATGCACGCACTCGTTAAAAAAAAAACGAACCACTAAATTTTAGCACAATCTTTTAATATTTTTTAATAGCGTTAACTCAGCGAAGAATCTTCGTATTGAGATGAACCGAAGCTCAAATTAAAACTTGATGATCATGGAGATTAAATTTAAGTTACACAAAATATATTACAAAATAGCGAACGTTAAAGACGAATGTTCAAGTTTTAATTTGATTTGGTTCATCTCAATATCGATTTCTCGCCGAGTTACCGCTATTGAAAAATATTAATTTGTGCTAAAATTTAATGGTCCGTTTTTTTATACGATGAGTTGTTTATCGGTCTTTTTTTTCATACGGATATTTTTAACGGTTTCAGTAGCTCGTGTTGATCGATGTTGCGTGGGAAAAAAAATTGTAAATAAAATATTTCGGCTTTTAAAGATTTTGTGGCCGCTCTTTGAGGAATAAAGATTTTTTATTTTTACTGGATGTTACAAAAACACGTGGCCAAATTTTAAGAGCGTATTCTATTCAGTAAGGATGAAAACAAGTCATATGAACATAAATTTGGAAATACTTCCTTTCGAAAATGTTTTTTGTTTGCAGCATAATTTTTTAATAATAATGTTGTTTAACAAAAAATGTTTTTGTTTATGATACTCCTATCGCTACTGTGAACTTCCCGAAATCCTATTATCGCTTCACGTGAAAATTTGAAATATTTTTAAAATTTCTTAACATCTTCGATAATCCATGAGATATTGATGCAAAGCATGCATTGCTGCAGAAGTTTCTAACAATTTCTTTAGCAAAATGTTTTTGCCTATTTCTATCATAAATAAAAAATATTTAACTCGAAAAGAAAGTATTTCCGCGCACGGAGAGACAAAATTTTAGCAATTATAAATTAACAACTCTAAAATTTAAGTACTTGCAATTAGTTTTATCGAAAATTTACAAAGTAATAAGAACTAAAGTAGTACTGAATACTACGAAAATATAGTTCTTATTACTTTGTAAAATTAGTTGCAAGTACTTAAATTTAGAGTTGTTAATTTATAATGTTACCAAAACTATTTTTTTTTCTCAATGCGGACTCATGTTCGTATTACTTTTTGTTTCACCATCCGTATTGTGACTATACGCTCTAAAATTTGGCCAGGTGTTTCTAAAACATCCTGTATATTTACATGAAATGAGTACTCTTTATTCCTTAAAAAATAGTTACGAAAAACTTTGAAGCTCCCGCTTCTTCTCTGTACAGTCACACAGGATGTGTTCAGGAATTTAGGGTATATCATTTTATCCTTGTTGTTCATCAAATGTTAAAGAAGAATAAAATGATATCTAAATATATTCGGGCGAAGTTTTGAACGCAATCCTAAATTATGGCACTAAACGACGGCGTGTAAAAAAAAGCCAATTTAACTTTGGTATCGGCATATACATGAGCATTAAGACAAATCCACATGACTCGTTTTTAACATCGCGACGTGATATCATTGCAACGAAAAAAAGGAGTCTCAAGAGTTAACTTAGCGCGCAGCGACGTCAGTTAAGTCTTCGCCGTTGACTCGTCATCGGTGGCCTTATTATAGACCTCCTTGTAAACGAGCTCTTGCATCTGCATCCTGAGCAGCATCCTGCGGTCAGCCGGTAAGGTACGGATATGCGGTAATAGGCTCATCAGAAAGTAGTAATTGTCATCGAAACGACAACTGCCCTCGAGCGGATCAACGCCGGCGAGACCGGTGTCACTGTCGCTCATCAGGACCTGCTCAGGCGAAATATTCTGCAGCATCATCTCGTTTTCCGCCAGGTTGTCAGTGACGTTTTGGAACTCCAAGTTGTCGAAGCTCTCTTCGGGTTCGCGCTTCACATCCACTGTGCCACGTCGACCGTCACCACCGTCCAGCTTATGCTGATGATGGTGACGGTGGTGGTGATGATGATGGCCAATATTACCGTCGCCGGCCATCGACAACAGATGATCGGCGATTGTGTCTCGATCGTCGAGACCGCCGTCGATGCTTGAAGTCAGCATGCCGTTCTCGCCTTCGCCCTCGCTCGGCTGCAGCTCATCTTCCGTTTTCGGGATGCTGCGCTCCCAGATCGGCGGCCGCGGCAGCATTTGCTCCTTGAGGAATTGCAAGCTTTTGAAGTGTATCCATACCGGCCGGTTCCGGTGGAACTTGCTCTTGCGGTACACCTGATCCTTCTTTAACTCAGCACGAAATGTGTCACGCAGGCCCTTCCACTTCGCCTTCAGCATCGGTTCTGCAAATAGACAAACGAAGGCTTATTCAGTGATGTTGCTGACGCAACAACGTGTTAACAGCATATGCAGCCGGCTCGCTTTGCAACTTGAGATTCAATAATTCGTCAGCACTTTAAAAGAATGCTGGAGCGACGATCAAACTTGACTAATGACAGTAATACAGATTTTTTTAACTCCAAACTCATCCAGAGTACAATATATGCAAAATGCAGACATAAAACATCCTGATCGAAGATATCATCGAGATATTTTTCAGACATTATGTCATAGAGATGTCCTCAAGACGTCTGTAAGATATCTGTAAGATCACTTTTAGACACTGATGAAGACACATCATGTTTAACGAACGATAATTCTTACAATTACATAATTTGCATTGAAGATGATACTCGTAATAAAATGGAGGTGCACCTTCCTTAATAAAAATCTGTTTTATCGACATCAAGTTCTTTCCAGCATCCTCTTAAATACGTACAGTATTAAGATGCCATAAACCAATCAGAAGGCTGTATTAGCATCTTAAGACGGTCTTAAAATAAGAACGGACTATAAATATCGCCCTGTGAATGCTACTGACACTACGCTTGCTAATTAACATTATCGCGTTATTGGTTCTATGAACAGCGTTGGTAGCATTTGCATTCATAGCGCTGATATAGCGTCCCCCGAACGCACCCCTAGTGTTAATTGAGATCAAAAAGCGTTAACGATGCGCCAGTGCTGTTCATGGAGCTGGTATAAGTCGCTAACGCTATCTTAGCTCCCCAAACAGATGATCGAGTTCGCAGCATTTATGTTTACCGCGTGACAGTGAGCTTCCCGAACGCACCTTTGAAATGCTCCCAGTAATTCTCTACGTCATCTACGTCATCAATACATCATCGTTTCCATTCCCACTTCCATTCCAACTGCCTCACCTCGGTGAATTGGCTGGAGGGTTCACGTAGCGATTGTAGCATCGGAACAATAATGGACCAATCCAAGCATATCGTTTAGAGCGTAGCGTTCAGAGCATTAGCTGAAGAAGCAAGTGGACCGCAACCTTGATAACACAACGATATGTATATTCATGGTTGCATTGGTTGCAACAATAAAAGGTTGCGACACTTTCTTTTCGATTAGTTTCGGAATGCAGCCTACTCACCGAGTGATTAGCTCTTATTTATGGATCCATAATGATAAGATCTATGGTATACAAAGAGAGCGCGTATTGATTGCGTTCGTGCGCGCGCAATGCGCATCGATGCATCCTTGCGTTATGCTGCGCATGCGTTCTCGACCGAACGATTTGTGCATGTGCGTGCATATTCACGTTGGTTCACCGTTTACGGTTCAATTAATATTATCGAAGCACGATAAGAAATCTCGTTTCGGTCGTGCACTGGGATACCTCAGGTAAGATGTCCCCACGGTATATCACGCGACATTGACGTAATCATTCGTGGCGTACTTCGCGCCGGTTCGCGTGTGGAATGAGGTTAGGACGATGCACGTTATGTCAACATGTCAAATAAACATATATGAAACTTGCGAATCTCGAGAATTATACTTTAGAATAGCAGAAATTGTATTTTAGAATAATATAAAATAGCGTGAACCTCTAGAATAAAAGTAATTCATCAAGTCAAATATGAAATTTTAAATCCGCCCTACGACCAACTCTTCGCAAGGTGCAGAATTTCGTTTTGAAACTCGCGTTTCCCGGCAACGAAATCCTCCGCTCCGTGTCTTTGAATTTGATGATGGCAAGATAGATCGACCAGCCGGAGAGAATAATATTTCATCTTGAGATGTACGGCGATAGAATGTTATAATTTAGAATATTAGCCTATAACATAACGCTTTGATGTCGAAAGAGAGATGCGTTGTGATAGTCTTCTGTATTTGCTTTTTCAACGGAGTGGGGCGCGAAATGTCAAAATTGCGTCGAGAGACTTCTTAAGTATTAAAGCAACTATATAATGAAAAATTGTAATATCGAGATACTTTTTAAAAAAACTCGGCCAAAAACGCCAAAGATTGATCCAGACATCACTAAACGGATCCTTACTTTCTCTCTCTCTTTTTGTAGATTTTCTCGTGACATAGGAAAGGCATTATTTTAGTCGTTTATTTAAAGCGCGTTAATATTTACGTAAAATGAAAATAAGTATTTGACAAACGGCGCGTTTGTCCAAGACGACTCTCCGAGTCGGATAGGTAATTTTAAGGATTCATAAGTCATTCATGAGACGAGCGGTTGCCGTAGCAAGACTCGTATCGCGGTCGCGTACTCGTAAGGACGTAAAGGACGTACTCATCCTCGCCGAAGGAGAGGAACCAAGAGGAACGGCCGCGCTCTGACACGAGTGAGCGACGCATGGGCGAAAGACGACTCTTTGCGTCGCTGCGGCGAGCGATTACTTATCGCGGCTCGGGTCCTGCGGTACCAATGCGGGGATGGGGTGTTTACATGACACGTACTGGGCAGATTGAATATCGCTGCGATCTCCATCCAGACGCGGTTGGTCACCTCGCGATTATGGTAGGAGATGTGCCTTTGATTCCAGAGCGCCGGCCGTTTGTAGACCTCGGCGATCAGCCGATTCGCGTCCATCTTCACCTCGTCCCTCATACTTTCTTCGCCTCCTCGTCGTCGTCGTCGTCGTCGTCGTCGTCTTCTTCTTTTCGCCAACTCGCACTACCCCCGCGGATGGGGAAGCTCGTAAGCGATGGCGAGTCAGGCGAGTGGCGGACCGATGGGAACAAAGTACGGGCGAATACTAGCGCTGGGATAGCGATTAGCGCGCAGGTCGCTGGCGGATAACGATCGATTTGCGTTTCGCCCTCGTCTCGCCTCGCTAGCGCTAGCGGCCGCGCTCTTCCCAAGTACCTTACCTCCTCGCCGCCCTCGCCCTCACCCTCGCCCTCGCCCTCGCCCTCGCTCGCGGCCTCGCCCTTAACATTTTGCCTCGCCTCGCCTCGTCTCGCGCAAGCGAATAGAATGACCGAAGGTAACTGACTGATGTCTCTTATTCGCCTCGTCCTTCTATACGTTTGATACGTTTATGTGCGACCAGCGAATAAAGCCCCCAATTAGCCGAAATCAGCGATCGAATGTCTTGGATATATTTTATTTCTTCGATATATGTATTCTAAAACTTTGTTTTAAGTGAATTGTCACTCTAAAAAAATGAAATGTTACTCTTATACCCGTTTTTACCAAATATATTATTGTAATGTGAATTAACTTCAAGGCTCCTGAATTGTCGTCACGGCCATACTGAATCGTGACGTTAGAAGCGAGAATGACACATTAATTTCTGTTACCATTTGTAAATAAAGACAATTTGGATTAAAACGAAATAATGAGATCGCGTTAAAACACTTGTAAAACTGGGGCAAAACTATTTTATACCCCCTGATAGTCAGTAAATAGTCGTAAAAAATAAAAGATATTTGAAGTTCGTTTATTCAACGCGCATGCGTATTCTATTTTCACTTTCACGTGCCTTTTATCACCTTTTACGACTATTTATTGACTGTCAAGGGGGATAAGGATAGCTTTGTCTTATTTTTACAAGTGTTTTAAAGCCATCTCATCATTTCGTTTTATCAAAATTTCTCTTTATTTACAAATGGCACGTAACAAAAATTAACGTGTCATTTTTCGTTTCTGACGTCATGATTCAGTATGGCCGTGATTACTTGCGACCATTCAGAAGCCTTAATCTCGGTTTAACTTACTTTTTAAAACTAGAAAAAGATGAAATGGGCATTAAAGATTGAAAATTGAGCTACTCAGTTCTTCAAGTTCTTCACTGGCTCAATTTTCACTCTTTAGAGTGAGATTCTAAAAACATTTAGAGAGTGTGCATGCATGCAGCTTCGTTGATGACTTCGATAAATATTTTATTCGCCGATCGCTTGATCATGAAGACTCATTACGTAGATTGCAATAAGTAAATCGATCTGTTCGCGAATACAATGCGCGAATGTAATATATGCTCACCTAATGGACATGTGCGTGCACATTGCCTACAACCTTCGTGATAATGAAGAATTTCACTTCTAGCGTGCTCTAAAAGCTGTCTTCCTTCTCTCAACCTCAGTTGTTTCATTTTCTAGAGCTCGTTACAACAACGCAAATAGAAGTGAAATATTTGCGGACGCAATATTCGCAAGTTTCGACTGATATGGTGCATCTCCAGTGATAATCATAATGAAAGACTCGGAGTTGATAGTACAAGGGGCAGAGGCACGTCTCTATAAGGGAATCTATTTAGGAAGGACGTGCATGATGAAGGAGAGATTCGTAAAGAATTACCGACACCCAGAGCTAGACGCTCGTCTCACCAAGGATCGCATCAGAGCAGAGGCTCGCGCCATTGTCCGGGCAAAGTCCGCAGGTAAAAACGCACGACGCATCCAAGTACGTGACCGGTGGAAGAGTATGGACTCGCATTCGTTACTTTCATTTATTCTCGTTTAATATATTATCTGCTCCGTTCTATTCTTAAGGAATAGCAACGCCCGCTTTATACTTAGTAGACTTGGAGCGACGCAGAATTTACATGGAATACATAGAAAACGCCACAGTGCTGAAAAACTTCATAGATGAGAATATTTCGGGAAAAATAGACGTGGTTCATTTGCTAGATTTCATAGGACGCGGACTGGGCACAGTGATAGCTAAGCTGCACTCGAAGCATATTATCCATGGCGATTTGACCACATCAAATATACTGCTCAAGAACAACTCAATCGAGTCACTTTACAACGATCAATCAGGAGGTAAACTTTTCGCGATGACATTTCTCTTCAAATCATGAATTTACTTTAAATCACGAATGCGGTAAACGATAAATAAACTTTATCATAATTATCATATTTAATTGTAAATCGAATTATTGCTGTCAAAGTTGCTTTGCACTGAAAAGGAGTTTCAACATTTATTGTATTTGAAAAAATTTAGTATCTTCTGTACATGTCTATTATAAAAGATTCCATTATTTCTTTATAAATAGCGATATCTATCTATCTGTGTGTGTGCGTTGCACGCCACACATATATATATATATTTATAAAATGATATTCCTTTGCAGCCGAGGCACAGTTTGTAATGATTGACTTCGGATTGGCCCGAGTGGATTCCACACTGGAAGATAAAGCCGTCGATCTATATGTTCTCGAGCGATCGCTACTTAACGCGCATTGCGAAGTGCCGGAGTTGTTTTCCCGTGTTTTTCATTACTATCAACAGCATTATCAAAATAAAAAGCAGTATGAGCAAATACTCGCTAAATACAAGCAGGTACAAGCGCGAGGACGCAAGCGCTTGATGGTTGGCTAAAGCAATGGAAACGTCGCTGAAATTTATATCATAAAGTTCTGAGGAAAATATGAAGCGTACAAATGTATTTTTATAGCATTACGAAACGTCTTTTAGTAGAGATTAACTCAAGCGAGAACGAAACAAACGAGTTTTGCGAAAATTCGATTGCGATTAGAGTGGTTAAAATTATACAAGATACATAGTTTGAGAAGGTAAGAAGGTCTTTCTTTTCTTTATACACAGATAAATCATATTTGTATGTAATATGTAACAGTATACGAAAAAAGTCAATATATAACAGTATCTATTGTGAAGGAAACTATTGCGTTATGTATAATGAATTTGGCAGCAGCGATGATCCATATGAAAAAGCTATTGCTCTTTATCTGTGATCTTTATTGAGTATATCAGTCAAAATGCAATCCTGAATATATAATAATCCAAGTCACCTATTAACAAACAATAGTAATAAAGTACAGGATGAAAGAGTAAGAGAGAAAAGGAAAAAGATGATCCATTAAGAGAAACTGATCCTGCTCCACTTACCAGAAACCCAGCGAATGAGGTCATGAATCCTTCTTTCGTCAATTCCCATATACCACCGTACTCTTCCTCGTCAATTTGTTGAAAATTGCTAAAGTATAAATACGTAATTCCTGCATTGACTACAACAAATCTGAAATATAAGCACGTGGCAATGTGTTTGGTAAGATCACATTGTGATTTGAGACATATATATTAAAAAGAGTCTAGTTGTCTCTATACTTACAACAATAAAGCTATAAAACCTTTTAGTGGTATAAGGCCCCATCCTATGCCAACGATAATACCAATCGCCTGTCTCGCCCAGTATATTACATCGAGAAATTCCTCCTGCAACAAAAAGGTATGAAAAGATATAGAAATGCAACAAGTCAGAAATAATTTCCGCTTCGTGGAAATAATTTTCTTTCCCCTTTGGATAGAACAGAATACTAGTAATACCATGACACGACTCAAGGGTTATGTTTACCTTGTCCGGCCACTCGGAGTTCGCGGTGATCGCACGTGTCCATACGGTAACCTCGTACTTGGCTCCGTTTCCATTCTTCTCCGTCCTCGTACGCGACATCTCGGAAAGCTCGCGATTACACGTCGATCGTCGAAACGATTACGCGAGCATCAGCGCGCGAGGAGCCGAGCTGGCTACAATCTACAATACACATACAATATATCAAACATATGTATCATAATGTAAAACAGATATGTCCAACTTCAGTTCCGAAATCGAAATGCAAGATCATCAACGTAAAGAAAATCAACGTGGTTAAGATTTTGGGGACTGAATAATGCGTATCAACACTTCGCGGTCCTCGAAATCTTAAATGTATTCAATTTTTTTTTGCATCGACGGCCCTACATAGAGATCCTCTAGAGGTAGAGATCAGACAAAAAGTTTGTTCATGTCGCATGCTCGTAACATGCTCCAACGTGCTCCAACACAGCGGAGTCTCCACTTTTACTAAATGGCAGAACCAATCACAAAGTAGCCCGCATTGTTTGATCTCTACCTAAGAGGATCTATACTTCAGTATGGTTGAAACCATGGTGATGGTTGAAATTGAGACCTGAGCCCTGAGCAGACCTGAGGCGTGAAATGGCGTGATACAGGATGCATAAGACAGATACAATCAGCGCGTTGCGCGAAACCACGGAGCCTGGCGTGATAACGCGAAGCATGCTTGTTTCTCTAGCGATAGATCAGGGACCAAAGAAAGAAGGCGGCAGACTGTTTCTTCAAGACGGAATCGAACTGGACAAATTGGAAGAAATTCGAATCGAGTTTCTGAGTAAGTAGAAGCCATGCATATTCAATTGTTATGGGTGCCTTTCATTTAGTGATACGAGTATCGTTTTGTCTTTTACAACATTTACACGGCTCGATGTCATATCATCTTCATTTTTAACATTAGCAAACAACAAGGATGTAATGATTCACTGTGTCATTTGTGTCTCTTGCTGGAAAGCACCCAATGGCAATAGTGGGTGAGGCTGTAATGCATCGTCTACAATATATGGAGAGTAATGGGCCTTCTACAATAACCCATTAGTCATAAATCAGAAGTCAGAAGTTAAAAATTTTTCCCATCACATACTATGTTTACACGGCACACTTTACGCCGAAGTTATAACATTGATGTTATGAAACTAGCCAATCATAGCTGTTCCTCTGAAGAATGGAATGACTGTGATTGGTCAGTTTCATGACATCAATGTTATAACTTCGGCGTAAGGCATCGTCTACAATACACGGAGTAAGAAGTAAGAGTAAGAAATTGACCAATCACAGTTGAATGTGAAGGCCCGTCTACAATACACGGAGTAAGAAGTAAGAGTAAGAAATTGACCAATCACGGTCGATTATTCTTCTCACATTCGACTGTGATTGGTCAATTTCGTACTCTTACTTCTTACTCTGTGTATTGTAGACGATGCCTTACGCCGAAGTTATAACATTGATGTTATGGAACTAGCCAATCATAGCTGTTCCTCTGAAGAATGGAATGACTGTGATTGGTCAATTTCGTACTCTTACTTCTTACTCTGTGTATTGTAGACGATGCCTTACGCCGAAGTTATAACATTGATGTTATGGAACTAGCCAATCATAGCTGTTCCTCTGAAGAATGGAATGACTGTGATTGGTCAATTTCGTACTCTTACTTCTTACTCTGTGTATTGTAGACGATGCCTTACGCCGAAGTTATAACATTGATGTTATGGAACTAGCCAATCATAGCTGTTCCTCTGAAGAATGGAATGACTGTGATTGGTCAATTTCGTACTCTTACTTCTTACTCTGTGTATTGTAGACGATGCCTTACGCCGAAGTTATAACATTGATGTTATGGAACTAGCCAATCATAGCTGTTCCTCTGAAGAATGGAATGACTGTGATTGGTCAATTTCGTACTCTTACTTCTTACTCTGTGTATTGTAGACGATGCCTTACGCCGAAGTTATAACATTGATGTTATGGAACTAGCCAATCATAGCTGTTCCTCTGAAGAATGGAATGACTGTGATTGGTCAATTTCGTACTCTTACTTCTTACTCTGTGTATTGTAGACGATGCCTTACGCCGAAGTTATAACATTGATGTTATGGAACTAGCCAATCATAGCTGTTCCTCTGAAGAATGGAATGACTGTGATTGGTCAATTTCGTACTCTTACTTCTTACTCTGTGTATTGTAGACGATGCCTTACGCCGAAGTTATAACATTGATGTTATGGAACTAGCCAATCATAGCTGTTCCTCTGAAGAATGGAATGACTGTGATTGGTCAATTTCGTACTCTTACTTCTTACTCTGTGTATTGTAGACGATGCCTTACGCCGAAGTTATAACATTGATGTTATGGAACTAGCCAATCATAGCTGTTCCTCTGAAGAATGGAATGACTGTGATTGGTCAATTTCGTACTCTTACTTCTTACTCTGTGTATTGTAGACGATGCCTTACGCCGAAGTTATAACATTGATGTTATGGAACTAGCCAATCATAGCTGTTCCTCTGAAGAATGGAATGACTGTGATTGGTCAATTTCGTACTCTTACTTCTTACTCTGTGTATTGTAGACGATGCCTTACGCCGAAGTTATAACATTGATGTTATGGAACTAGCCAATCATAGCTGTTCCTCTGAAGAATGGAATGACTGTGATTGGTCAATTTCGTACTCTTACTTCTTACTCTGTGTATTGTAGACGATGCCTTACGCCGAAGTTATAACATTGATGTTATGGAACTAGCCAATCATAGCTGTTCCTCTGAAGAATGGAATGACTGTGATTGGTCAATTTCGTACTCTTACTTCTTACTCTGTGTATTGTAGACGATGCCTTACGCCGAAGTTATAACATTGATGTTATGGAACTAGCCAATCATAGCTGTTCCTCTGAAGAATGGAATGACTGTGATTGGTCAATTTCGTACTCTTACTTCTTACTCTGTGTATTGTAGACGATGCCTTACGCCGAAGTTATAACATTGATGTTATGGAACTAGCCAATCATAGCTGTTCCTCTGAAGAATGGAATGACTGTGATTGGTCAATTTCGTACTCTTACTTCTTACTCTGTGTATTGTAGACGATGCCTTACGCCGAAGTTATAACATTGATGTTATGGAACTAGCCAATCATAGCTGTTCCTCTGAAGAATGGAATGACTGTGATTGGTCAATTTCGTACTCTTACTTCTTACTCTGTGTATTGTAGACGATGCCTTACGCCGAAGTTATAACATTGATGTTATGGAACTAGCCAATCATAGCTGTTCCTCTGAAGAATGGAATGACTGTGATTGGTCAATTTCGTACTCTTACTTCTTACTCTGTGTATTGTAGACGATGCCTTACGCCGAAGTTATAACATTGATGTTATGGAACTAGCCAATCATAGCTGTTCCTCTGAAGAATGGAATGACTGTGATTGGTCAATTTCGTACTCTTACTTCTTACTCTGTGTATTGTAGACGATGCCTTACGCCGAAGTTATAACATTGATGTTATGGAACTAGCCAATCATAGCTGTTCCTCTGAAGAATGGAATGACTGTGATTGGTCAATTTCGTACTCTTACTTCTTACTCTGTGTATTGTAGACGATGCCTTACGCCGAAGTTATAACATTGATGTTATGGAACTAGCCAATCATAGCTGTTCCTCTGAAGAATGGAATGACTGTGATTGGTCAATTTCGTACTCTTACTTCTTACTCTGTGTATTGTAGACGATGCCTTACGCCGAAGTTATAACATTGATGTTATGGAACTAGCCAATCATAGCTGTTCCTCTGAAGAATGGAATGACTGTGATTGGTCAATTTCGTACTCTTACTTCTTACTCTGTGTATTGTAGACGATGCCTTACGCCGAAGTTATAACATTGATGTTATGGAACTAGCCAATCATAGCTGTTCCTCTGAAGAATGGAATGACTGTGATTGGTCAATTTCGTACTCTTACTTCTTACTCTGTGTATTGTAGACGATGCCTTACGCCGAAGTTATAACATTGATGTTATGGAACTAGCCAATCATAGCTGTTCCTCTGAAGAATGGAATGACTGTGATTGGTCAATTTCGTACTCTTACTTCTTACTCTGTGTATTGTAGACGATGCCTTACGCCGAAGTTATAACATTGATGTTATGGAACTAGCCAATCATAGCTGTTCCTCTGAAGAATGGAATGACTGTGATTGGTCAATTTCGTACTCTTACTTCTTACTCTGTGTATTGTAGACGATGCCTTACGCCGAAGTTATAACATTGATGTTATGGAACTAGCCAATCATAGCTGTTCCTCTGAAGAATGGAATGACTGTGATTGGTCAATTTCGTACTCTTACTTCTTACTCTGTGTATTGTAGACGATGCCTTACGCCGAAGTTATAACATTGATGTTATGGAACTAGCCAATCATAGCTGTTCCTCTGAAGAATGGAATGACTGTGATTGGTCAATTTCGTACTCTTACTTCTTACTCTGTGTATTGTAGACGATGCCTTACGCCGAAGTTATAACATTGATGTTATGGAACTAGCCAATCATAGCTGTTCCTCTGAAGAATGGAATGACTGTGATTGGTCAATTTCGTACTCTTACTTCTTACTCTGTGTATTGTAGACGATGCCTTACGCCGAAGTTATAACATTGATGTTATGGAACTAGCCAATCATAGCTGTTCCTCTGAAGAATGGAATGACTGTGATTGGTCAATTTCGTACTCTTACTTCTTACTCTGTGTATTGTAGACGATGCCTTACGCCGAAGTTATAACATTGATGTTATGGAACTAGCCAATCATAGCTGTTCCTCTGAAGAATGGAATGACTGTGATTGGTCAATTTCGTACTCTTACTTCTTACTCTGTGTATTGTAGACGATGCCTTACGCCGAAGTTATAACATTGATGTTATGGAACTAGCCAATCATAGCTGTTCCTCTGAAGAATGGAATGACTGTGATTGGTCAATTTCTTACTCTTACTTCTTACTCCGTGTATTGTAGACGACGCATTTACAGATTTATCCACTACTGCTATTGTCATTGTAGACTATGCATAAAGGGCCGCGCATACACTTTCTATAACAATAATCGTATTAGCAATAATCATAGTCAAGAATTTTCAAAAAATTCAGCTTTGATTGATTAACTCTTAGGGTACATCTACGCAAACTTATTTAGCCGCATAAACGAATGCATAAAGAAAGTTACCTAATCATATTTTATGTGCGACTTTATAAGAGAAATGTGATTGGATAATTTTCTTAATGCTCGTTTATGCGGCTGTGCAAGTTTGTGTGAATATACCCTGGTATATGATACGTTATAGAAAGTGTATGCACGGCTCCTAAACGCTATTTCACGACTAAGACTAATACTTTATATGCATCGTTTTGCAGAGATTTTAAATATCGATCACCTCTGGTTGTTGAAAAGTCTAGTTAAACTGTCATTGTCTCATAATGTTATCCAGAGAATCGAAAATCTGGACGAGCTTTGCCACTTGAAGGAACTAAATCTTTCGTTTAATCGCATCAAAATTATGGAAAACTTGAATAATCTACATCAGCTAGAAATTTTGCTTTTATATAGTAACGAGATCTCGATCATACAAAATATAAACGATTTAAAGAAGTTGACCATTTTGAACATTGGTAAAAACAAGATCGATGACTGGGAGCATGTACATATGATTATATAAGTATCTTGTATTTTCTCGCGCTTCTTTGATCGTTTAATTTTATATTTAAAATTGTTTTATACATATAAATCTAATCTTAGATAGTTTTTCTAAAATCCTATTTTACATATATCAATGAAATAACTGTGTGACATCTCGAGATTGTACTTAAGATTTAAATGTAAGATTGATTTATAAATACCAAAAAAAACTCTCTCTCTCTCTCTCTCTCTCTCTCTCTCTCTCTCTGTCATTCATGAAGTTCCATTAACGTTCCAAGGTTGTATATCTACGTGACTTCAAATCACTCAAAAGTTTAAATACATGCGATAATCCTTGCACGAAGATAGATGGATACCTGGACTATTTGTTCGCATTTATGCCTCAGTTGACTTATTGTCAATATAAAATGATATCCGAAAATGAGCGTCAATCTGCCATCGATAAGCATTAGTAATTATTAATTTTACTATATAAAAGAGAACTTTTCAAATACTTTTTGTAAATTAATAATTACATTATTTTATTGCTATAGTCGTATAATTAGTAATCTCAAAGAAAACGAGGCAAAAATACAAACAGAATTGAAGTTGCAACAAGAATTTGAAAATAAAACTTTATTACTATTTGCATCATACGTGGAACATCTTGATGAAGATTATTTGTTCCAACAAATGTTTTCTTCTGATAAAGGTAGATTTATATTTCATTTCTTACTGTTGTTTATAAAATATAATTTATTTAAACGTGCTAGTAGCAGGTAAAACGTTATCTACGATAAATGCAAATACACAAAATGCATTCGAAGAGTACAAAAAGTCTTTCGTTGCAATATGCCACGAATTATATGAACTAGGTTTACGAGAGAATGATAGAAGAACGGAGGAAATAAGATTATTTGAAATTACTGTTAACGAAGGCAAGACAAATATGCAAAATGAAGCAAGAAGGTAAAGACGAAACAATTATAAGAATTAAATGAGAGTCCACTTATAAAACTGTGTGATTATTTTAATTATGATCTATTTTAATTATTAATGTGGTAATGACACACACACGCGCGCACACACACACACACACACACTATATTACTTATGCAACATCTTTCTTTATTTTAAGGATTGTGAATAAAGTACTTGAAAAAAGGACAATGATATTTGCAAATATAAAAGACGAGATAGAAACTTTGGTAGAAAAACAAGAGCAGGAAGTTGAAAGTACTGTCGCAAAAGCAAGAGAACTGTTTAATGAATTCAATGACTTATTGTCTAAGACACAAAATCAGTTAATATCTAAAGAAATTATATTGCATGATCAAATGGAGGTACGTGCGTATATTAATTTATAAAAAAAAGTATAAAAATAATCGTATTCAGAAGGGCGATTTGTTTTTTGTAAAAAAAAAGGATATAAACGAGGTATTCAGGATGAATATAACAGCTATGGTCAACTCGTTCCTAGAAACTGCACGAGGACACTTTTCGCTATTACGAAACGCAGAGAAAGAATATAATAACATAATTGAATTAGTTTTACAGTCTCTAAGTTTAGAGGACGAGACATTTCATCTTAAGAATCTATGCTGCGATAACGATACTTTGGCTACTATTCTTACTGCCTCGCATAAAACACACTTACAAGTAAATATTTATTATTATTACTATTAGTTTTTTAAATCCTAAATGGAGTATAAGATTTTTCAAGATAAGGGAATTAACAGCGTAAATCGATTTTTTATCTGTCAGTTCCTTGCGAGAATATCATATTTCAATTAATTTTTTACGGGAATTGAATTTAGCCCACTGTCCAACTCTTTTTAAAGGGTAATAAATAAATATTGGAAGTTTGAACATAATTAAAATAATTAGCAACTATTATAATTGACATAATCTATAGGTGATAGATGATCGAGAGAAGCATATGATAAATCGACTCAATAATTGGCTCAAAGAGTATATCAATCGGTTATTTGTGTAAGTATAAACTATTATTTCGATAAAATTTATAATTCGTTTGCATTTTATATAGAACAATTTTAATAAACAGGAATGAGAATAAAAGGAATCGTCAGCAAATATTGGAAATTTCGCATTTTTTTGAATTTCAACATCAACAGCTTAATTTGTTAAGCTTACCACAACAGTTAGACTTGGCAGGCATTGATCTAGGTGATGACGATATATTGGAAAATTAATGATTAATATAATGAAACGTTTTACCTCTTCTGTTAGTATGGAAATAAAGTTCAAGAAATAGATTCAAGTATGACATTTGTTAATGCATAGTATGAAAATATATATTGATATAAAATATACCTCTATAAAATATATATTAGAATGGCACCCAATTGGACATGTTACGATCGGACACCGCTCGATTAGACGTGTACAATTGGGTATAGCATGACTGGACACACTGCATAATGTATAAGAGATAAGTGACAATACGAGAAAAGTATCAGGGCACTTCAGGATTCGAATCGAGGCTTGGTTTCCTCCATATTGGTAGACTTCTGTCCTACCATCGAACCATACAGTCCTGATGCTGATACCTCTCTATTGTGTCTATTTCTTCTAAATTTCTTATAAAAATTTGATACGGCACAATTTGACATCACCACGATTGGACTCCGCACGATTGGATACCGCACAATTTGGCATCACACAATTCGATGCCAAATAATTCGACACTGCAATTTAAGGCGTCGTCTACAATACACGGAGTAAGAAGTAAGAGTAAGAAATTGACCAATCACAGTCGAATGTGAGAAGAATAATCGACTGTGATTGGTCAATTTCTTACTCTTACTTCTTACTCCGTGTATTGTAGACGGGCCTTAAAACGCTATAAGTACGTTTATACAAATACATGAGTTTGAAAATAACCGCGTCTTACATCAAGATGGAGACAAGTTTGCGCCGTTTGTGGTGAAGAAACCCTATTTGTAAGGTCTCTAGTTTGCTGTACTTTATAAATATAGTGACTTTAGGAATGGCTGATCACCCTATTTATAGGTACTCTAATTGCAAGTGGGCGCGAGTTTGTATCACTGAATCACCGCTCGTGTCTTCCTCGAGGCTCGAGGAATAGAGATAGAGACGAGCAACCAAGGAGTTCCAATGTTGTGTCGCGTGCTCTATCTACGCCTGGTTAGCGAAGAACCGAACAGATTCATTTTGCACTTGTCCAGCCATCTAGTCGCACATCGAGATTAACCGCAACGGTTCCGCTAGCGGTGCAAACGCGCCGATGTGACGATTTAATGGCGAAATCTGTTACGTTCCGGGCGCCACGGCCGAGGAGATACATGTAATATTGCACGCAAGCATTTCTTTGGTACTTTCCAGTAAGCATAGCAAGCGACACAGTAATCATGTCATCTTCGTTTAATATTAGCAAACAACATTGATTTAATGTGTTGCACTGTGTCTCTTGCCGGAAAGCACTCCTTTACTTGTCCTATTTGTGTCACTTGTCCCCAGAATCTTTTAAATAAGCGAAGTGTAGTGTTCTAATAGAAACTGATATATAAACACATTAATCTCGTCTATGATTGACAAAGTCCAGGTGGATGAGTTTTACTAGATTGTGTGTTTATTATAGAGAGATCTGTTCTTTTTAACTAAACTTTTTGCTCAGGTAATTTTTTCTTTTCCTCCAACATGAAAAGGTAAAGAAAGATAAACTATGTAATATAAAAAATTCAGTTAAAAAGAACTGGCCTTGTGTCTCCTATACCAACATCCTTCTATCCTTTATGTCAGTCACACACAGTCAAGTAAATGTATCAAATATGGCATGCCCAAATCACACACACACACATATATAAAAGTTTATTGCAATAACTACTTTTGTCACACACTCCAATAAATTTGTACATATGTGATTTGATAAGCTTGCTTGAATGTATGTGGCTGGGCTTACAGATGAAGCTGCTCGACTGGAGACTAGTAGAGAGGTTCATTAATGAAACGGCATGCTTGTAAGAGTCTGGCTGCACATCGCCACGTGGGATGAATGAAGAAGAATTGTTGAAACGGTCTGCTGCAGAGCGTGATAGGATTTTCAGTTGCTATGATCGCGGTAGAGAGGGTGCTGAGATTGATCCTTGGGAGGATCCTGCTTATGAAGTTTATCACACTACAGATAGATATGGATTTATACAGTATGTACAAATGTATTTAGAATTTGATCGTATACAAAGTATAACATCTTTAATCACCTGAGATAACTATTTCTCTTGTCACAGCGATAAGAGGTTACCACAGAAACGGGATGCATTTGAGGTCAAGTTGCACCACGTGGAGATGGAGAGACTGAAGAAATGGGAGAAAATGACAAAACAATGGGACAGTGCCTCGACAAAGGAAAAACTGCGCCGCAGAATATACAAAGGAATTCCTAACAGATTTCGTGGTCAAGTATGGACTCTACTTCTAGGAATAAAGAATCTAAAGAAGGAGCAGGCGGGCAAGTATGAAGAGATGCTACAGCTGGCTCGCCAATGGTCCACGGAGATACGACAGATTGATGCCGACGTTGCCAGACAATACAGAGATCATATTAATTATAGGTGTGATACTGTAGAAATTGCACGTTCGTGCTTTATTATACGAGCTATGTATTTGAAAAAAATTGAAAAACAATAATTTTTTAGAGAGAGGTATAGCATAAAACAAAAGTCTATGTTTTACGTACTGGCTGCCTACAGTATGTACAACATGGAGGTAGGATATTGCCAAGGAATGTCCGTGCTAGCTGGTCTGCTGCTGCTTTACATGGATGAGGAAGACGCTTTCTGGGGCCTTTCTGTGTTGCTTGCCGATCAAAAATACAGCATGCACGGTTGGATTTTTTTTTCATTTTAAAATAAAATTATTTAGTGACACATTTTTTAATTTTAATGGCATATCATGCTCTCTTAAAAAAAATATATATATACATATATATCAAAGAAATGTCTATAAGTTTTTGAATATGAATTAATATATTAGAATAGAGAAAATTATCAATGTAAGCTTTAAATTTTAAAGGCTAATCATATTTATGAACCTCTGGACAAGATTGGCATTTATTGATATATTTAAGTCTTTATGTACAATACATTTTACAGGCTTTTACGTCGATGGATTTCCTAAATTAAACCGCTTCATAGAGCACCATGACAAGATAATGAACAAATTTTTGCCGAAACTAAAACGGAAAATGGATAAGTGCGGCTGCGATTCTATACTCTATGCGTTGAAGTGGTTCTTCGTTGTTTTTCAAGAGAGAGTAGGCTTTCTTCTTTATTTCTTTCTAGATTTGTATCTTTTAAAACGCATATCAATACTATTATTTTTTTAATCTCTCGTTTTACCTATAGAGTTTCATGACTCTTTTCTGACATTTTATTTTCTATTATGTGTGATTTGTACCGACTATTTTAACGATTATTTCTAACATTAAACAATCACGACAATCCAGTTAAAGTATTCTTATTGATATGTACTGAATATAGTTTGTAGGAAGTCTATAGTTTATATAAGAAATCTCTGCTACATGTGATCAAAGATATGTGATTCATATAAATTATATAATTTTATATATAATATTAGAGCAGTTTTATAATATTAAATATTAATGTTAATCTGTATTTTGTAGACTCCCGTTAGTCTCGGTCTCCGTATCTGGGACATATTTCTGTTGGATGGTGATCGCATGTTATCAGCAACGGCGTATACCGTTATGAAGCTGCATAAGCGCTATTTGCTGCCAATGGAAAGTCTTGATGAATTTTGCAACTATCTACAGATTAAACTGGAGAAGGATTTTTGCTTTGATGACGACACCGTGATAAGTACGATGGAGCGCAGCATAGAAGAATTAAAGCGTGCCAAATTAGACTATCCAGGTGCTCCGTTGCCACACGAACTACCCCGTTATCCGTTTGGCACTTTCCAGGAGCCTACTTTTACCAGCAAGGTATTGCTAGAACGCCATCCTTTGGCTCTTTATCTATTATATCTATTGTGCCTATTGGTACTAGGTGCAATATTTATGCCATATCCTTTGAATATTGATAAAAATTCGTACACATGTTTTGTTCATACCAATTGATCCATCTCATTATGCTGTCTATAAAAGTATTACGATACGATTATCAAAAAATTAATGGTTTAGGCAATATATAATAATATATTTTGCTTATATATAAATAGACATTTATAGGCAAACATTATTTCAATTCAAAGCTATTTCATTCATCTAAAAATTAAGTTTTTTTTTTTTAAATAGAACATTACATAATGAAAAATTTTATTTCAATCTGCTCAATAATTGCCAATTCCGTTATTTTTGTTAAAAAAGATATGACGAGAGATATTATATTATGTATTATATTACACACACATTGGAATTATTATTTTACATGGTAAATGTTACGACAGCTGTGGAATCGCGAAGTAATCTTATAATAACAAAAAAATATCCATTAAATTGCCGATATTCTCTCTTTATATAATTTTATTATATTGTGTATGTTTGTTACATTCGTCAGGTTGGAAGGCGAAGCGAAGAGTTTAGCGAAGCTCAGCATGTGATGCGAGAGTCAGTGGCGCAGCGCAGGGATATGACATTGATCGATGACGGTAGGGAGAGCATTACGCCTGTCGAGCCGACTAGTGGCCTTGGCGGTGAGTTTAGAGATAGCCACGATACATTACACAATAGCACAGACAGTACCACGTGCGTCGAACGCATCGAGTCTGAAGACGAAGATGACGTCAACTCAAATGTCCGGATGACAGTTATCTACAACACTAAACTGTGAACGGAAAGTGCTTTATCGTGATAAATATCGCGACGCGAACAATTTTGCTCAATAAAATTTTGCTAGAGATTGAATATAGTTTGTAGAGAGCGCCCAGAGAAAGCTTTCATCATAATATTAAAGCGTAAGAAGTATGCTACTTATAAGACATGTCATACAAAATGATTTATTTACAGTAGTTCTATGCAGGAATGGTATTAATAGAATATTTTTTTATAATATTAAATGTCAGGCGATATGTGTTAATCTGCACCGTTGCTTCAGAATTCAGATCATGCGATTAGGGAAGTAGTCGGGAAGAGATTTAAAAAAAGTATATATATATATATAAGAACATTCTATCTTTTCATATATGTGTTTATACTTAATAAACGTCTCAAAATTAACAAAGCCAAATCTTACATAATGTAACACAACACACTATCCATGCATATAAATATCCTGAATGTTTAGGAACACTTAACACAATTAATATTATTCATGCTGTTCAATTTCTCATTATTAATTTTTATTTATTTTATGTTATTATAAAATTCCGTATATGTTATATGAAATAAAAGACATATTGCCCACAACTATTAAGTTATTATGAACCCTTGCAAAATACAATCGTTAATTTTCATCTTTCATTAATACTTTGCATCATCCTGAATAATTATATTCGCTATGCTTTAAAAATACTTGTGTTAATTTTTACCATATAGATTAATTTTAACTTCGATTTTATGTATTTTTATGTTTTTTTAGTTCTAAGAATCAGAAAAAAATAAAAAGCAAATTAAACTGAGATTAAAGTTAATCTGTACTGGTAAAAAATGAAATAGTCATTCAAAAATATTGATATCTATTTGTATATTAACTATAATGCGCAATATACAAAATAATACTTAACAAAATCAATTTACTCGTGTGCTGCTTACATGTTTCGGTTCATTTTTAAGCCTGCATCAAAGCGTAGACAAAGAAGGTTGAGAACTCGTTGATAAACGTTGAAGCTTAGCATGCATCGTGTTGCATACATCGACACAATAAAAAATTAGTCATGGGAAGTCAGTCTCCAAAATGCCATGCGAATATCATTTCCAGATGATTGAAAGATCGAGTGAAATAGAACTCCAGATATGCTATTATTAATAACATAACTGAACAGGGGAGAGAAGGAGGGGGGCAAATTATAATTCCAAACGCGATGAAAGTAACTCACGCTTTGTTGTAAGCGTAGAATAAATATAAACGTGTAGAAACGTTAAGTAACGCAAAGTGTCGTGATAAAAATTAAAAATGCAGTCATTGAAAACAGCTTCCAAAACTGTTTTGTAACTTATGTAAAGAAATTCACTTGCACTCATTTGGATAGTTCTCACATTTTTATTTTGATGTAGTAGCATTTTTTACAAACAACATTCTTATCGAGATTTAGCTATATAAGTTGTGTCAATGAGCAATAGCCCTTTATATCAAGAAACTGTTATTTATCTAAAGATGATTTTATTTTTGCGGTTCAATTTATTGTTGAACTGTACCCGAAAGTTACAGTACCGCCTACGTCAACAGTACCTAGATAATTTTTATCAAGATCAAAGTTATTAGAGATTGTTCCTCTTATTTTCATTTTTATGTAAAAATAAATTCTTAGTGCATCTTGGGTGCGGTACTGTAATTTTCAAGTTCGATAACTCAATAAGTACTGATTAAAAAAACTATTAAAATGTTTTGGAAAACTCATGAGGTCAGCTATTAGATATTCTGGAATAAAAAATAGGTGTTTCGTTAAAAAAAATTGATGTGTCCTTGATCTGACGCCACTCAAGGTCAAATAGATATGATCAGTAAATAGATCTTTTTAAACTTTGCAACTTTTGTTTGAATCATTTTTCTAAAAAATGTTTTGTTTTCGAGATATTTCACCGGTCCGGGACTTTTTACTTACTCTGTGTGTATGTGTGTTATATATTTGTATATATATAATATAATTTTTATATCATCATAATCATTGATGCACGTATATACGTATCCCACAACTAACCGTACCACTCACCTTATCTCTCTAATGAAATCTCTGTTTGTAGGAAGTAAATTCTCCTTTGATCCAAGTCTCGACGAGGGAGCATCTCCCAACGGCTCTCGTCGGTCGTTAGCCGAGACTTCGGTGACGTCGACGGCCGATTTATCAGTATTTAGCTCGGCGACACGTTCCCAGGTCCTGGACAACAGTCTGGACACCCAGAGCAATATCTCGAATGCGAGCTCGGGCAGTGGCGGCCTGCCCACACCGCGGGCGACGCCGCATCAGCCCAGCCCAGACGTAGTGCGAATTTACGTGCCGTACACGTCGCCTACGTATACATCGTCGGCGGTGGCTTCTTACAAGGATGATCTACCGCGCACACTGCCCCGTTCCCTGGACACCAACAAGATTCGCATCCGCATCGATCCGGACCAGACGCCTATCGTTGAAAATCTAAAGCCGTTCACACTCGAGAGTCCAGAAGTCGAGCTAGATTTGAAGTGAGTCGATTGAGCTACACGCGAACGTGAAATCACAAATGGCCATGATGTGCATATGATAGTTTGGTCCTGAAAGTCGCGCATTTTTTATCACGAGCGAGGGCAATATCGTAAAGTAAAAAATATTTGATATCTTTTTTCTTTAAGTAATCGATCGGATATTGGATATTAATGTCGCCAAATATGATTAATATAATTCTAATAACTAATTCTTAACATGTATTAGATGTATTTTCTTTTGCCTCTCTTAGGAAATTAAATAGCTAACTCAAGTTTCGCATGTCAAATATATGTCGAAGATTTAATATTGAACAAAAAACTGCTAAATCTCGAAATATGATTCTAAACATGCTCAAAAATAATGCGCGACTTCTGGCATACCCTGTATATGTATGTTCTGCGATAAATCGCGCGTACATAACAGAAGAAACAATGACAAATACGAAAACTATTGCGTTAAATCTTAAGGAATCTCTTTATAGAAAACGTCAATTGATGAATTAAGATTTAGAAGTGAGAGAAAAATAACACAGTGTACCGTTTCTAGAATGTAATCTTAAATACTTATTAACTACGATATAATCTTTGATATCCGTTGTTCTTATAAATTAAATTTCAATTAAAAAAAAAATTGTAAAGTTGTAAGAATTATTAGGTATACAAAAAAGTTCTGAGCTTTTTTTTGTAAAATTCAATCTTTATTCAAAAAGAAACGAAAAACTATTAATCAGCGAAATATTCTCCGTTTGCATCAACGACCTTTTGCCATATTTCGGGTAGCTTGCGAATTCCTTGACGATAGAAACTCACCGGTTTCGAAGCGATAAAGTCATCAATGCATTTTCGTATCTCTTCTAATCTCACGAAATGTGTATCAGCCAAATGATGCTGCAGCGACCGGAATAGGTAGTAATCGGAAGGCGCCATGTCTGGGCTATACGCCGCGTGCGGAAGAAGTTCCCAGCCTAACGCAAAGATATGGTCCTGAGTCGCTTTCGCAACATGTGGTCGAGCATGAAGCAAGATCACTTTACGACGTCCTTGGCCAGTAAATGGCCTCTTTTCTTCTAATGCATCGCTCAAATTGATCAATTGTTGTTGGTAGCGATCTGCCGTGATTGTTTCACCCGGTTGTAACAACTCGTAGTACAACACACCTTTCCAATCCCACCAGATACAGAGCAAAACCTTCTTCGCGTGGATATTGGGCTTTGGCGTCGATGTCGAAGGTTGACCAGGATCAACCCATAATTTTCTACGTTTAGGGTTATCATAAAGAATCCACTTTTCATCGCCTGTAATGATTTTGTGCAGAAAATCTTTTTTCCGGAACTTTGAAAGCAAAGTGAGTGCAGTGTCACGCCGTCGATTTTTGTTTTCTTCGGACAATTCATGCGGAACCCATCTGCCTTCCTTCTGAACCTTTCCCATCGTATGTAATCGTACGGAAATGGCTTGCTGCGTAACGCCAAGCTGTTCTGCAAGCTCCTTTTCAGTTTGCGCAGAGTTTATATCCAGCAGTGCTTGCAATTCGTCCGTTTCAATCTTTTCAGGGCGTCCAGCACGCGATTCATCTTTAAGACTGAAATCTCCTTGGCGAAACTTTTGATACCATCTTTTACATGTAGCATGACTTACAGCGTTCTCTCCATATGCAGCACAAATCATTGCAGTGGCTTCAGCAGCATTTTTCTTCAGATGAAACGCGAAGTGGATGGAAAATCGAATATGCTCTTTTGTTATTGCCATCGTGAATACTACTGATTTTTGAGGTTATGCATCAAACGCCAAACCGCATGGCATTTTAAAAGGCCAAATGTTAACGCTTTAAAACCGCAAAAGGGCGGGAAGATATATAAAATTTACATTGTTATTTCGGTTGTATGAAATCTAAAGCTCAGAACTTTTTTGTACACCTAATAATTGTATCTCAATTTTAGAGATCTATAAAAATCGACAATTACAACTTACGAAGGTTCAAAGAAATTAAAAATCTTAAATGTTTCAATTTAAAAGATGTTAAAAGCGAAATAGACTTTATAATATTTCAATTTATGAAAATCGAAATGAACGAAGTATTGTCGCTGCATTTTGGCCTAATTTAGTTTCATGACATACGCATTGTACGTCACATAGTATTTTTCCAGACACAGCAGGAATAAACGAAGCAATTCATTCCTGATATTGATGCTTATGATAGGATTACGTTAAAACAGAAAAAAGGATGCAATTCTGTTTCTTTCCACATTACAATTTTAAGTGAAATAATAAGGCGAATGATAAAATATTTATGTATATATCAGTCTCTTTTCACATCAGATTATAAATTCGTAATAAAATAAAATTTAATATTTTTTAGAATTGTGAAACAGTATTTCATTCCAATGTTAATGTATTTCGAATACAATTACACTCATATATTTATATTAATTTGAGAACAACGAATACACTTGTGCAAAAATATACTATCATTAGTCTGCACACAATCAAATACATCTTCGTGAAATTTCTCTCAATATTATTATATTAATGATGGCTTAGCTTGCTTTATCTTACCAAACAATTTGCGCGCGCATAAAAAAAGGGTTCTTATTTTCTATTCTATCGTAATCCTATTATTTGTTAGCATATTATTATTCTAGGGGAAGATAGATAATGCTACGTCTATTCATATTATGTCCGTAGGTCTCCTATATTTGTCACGCAGTCTTCTTTATAGTTATTTCGTTTTGATTTCTGAAAGAAAAAAGAACACTATTACAATATATTGAGTTGCTATTATATATATATATATATAAGAATTAAAACGGATTCCGCTGTATATAAAATAAAGATGTATCTAGAGGCAAATTCATTTTTTTTTACAACTACTGTAAAGAATTGAGTTCTGTTAGATAGGCATCTGTATACAATATATAATCGATAATATAAATTTCGATAAGCTCTAATATAACCGAATTTTGTAACGTAGCTATATAAGAAAATAGATTTGTCTCTGGATGTAAGTCCACTAAATATTTCCGATCAGCATCACGTCACGTTTTGTTTTGCTTACATTCAATTTACTACAGAAAAATTTTCGTTGACGATTGATCTTACGGTGACTGTATGCTGGTAAACGAATTAGTAGAACAATGGTAAAGAAATGTATGATGTATACTATTTATTTATACGCTCACGAGCTAATTATATCTATCTGTCCTCAAGAGGAAAAACTACTCATACTATTAAGTATTATGCTGCCTTGGTAATATTGACATGTTTCTTTGTCAGTCTCTTTCTTATTTTTTCATTTTTTTTTGTAATTCATATGTTGTAAGAAAAATACACTTCTGTATATATAAATAATATTTAACGAGTGAGATGGAAAAAAGGAACAAGACTTTATGTCAAAAAACAAATGAAACTCCTCGGATGTAATCATGTCCAAACTCTTCGTTGTAGAATGTGAATACTGAACAGCTTCCGATTATTGTGCCGCACTGAAAGTATTTGTATTATTTGATTATGAGCCAACGCGTTTGAATGTGTGCACCTCGATTTCAATTTCGCCAACATTCCTGAAAGCGCGCGCAATATCCTCGATGTACATAACTTTGTGGATAAAGAATCTGAATAAAAAAAAAAGTTATCCCCATGCGTAAACACGAACTCATCAAACAATTATTATATCTAATAATAGCGTAAGAAGTGATGTAGATTAAAAATAATATTAAATGTTGATCGTCCGAATCTTTATCACGTTAACACAAGAACAGGTTGATAGGATTAAAATCTTCTACCATAAGTTCCTCTGATTATTTTCGACGCGATTTATAACAATGGGGGTGACCTTATACTTTTGATTAGTTCAGCGATAGAAAAGATTTCTCGACTGCATGAGAACGAAATATTACACCTTAGATTTATTCAGATACGATCTTTGTACGTTGTTTTTTTGAACTAGATCGTCTAATATGGACTAACTTTTATTGACATTATAAAATAATGCAATACATCTTGCCAGGCTATGACATAAATAATGTAATTAAAGAAAAACAGAGGTTTGTATGATCAAATTGAAGATGAAATTTGCAAAACTATTTCATGAAAGGAATAAATGTACAATTTATTAAAAGGGAATAAATAACAATTCTCCGTTTATTACTATGTAAGTATTGTTTACTACTATATTTGATAAATATTATTAGGCAGCAAGACTTTGACTATGGTCTTCATTTATTTATATTGTATTTGAAACGTAGAAAATATTAATTTGTAGAATAAAATTAATTAAAAATATAAAAATTTTCTGTGTGTAGCATATTGATAAATTCGAAAATTTCGAGTTCCTCGCGTCTTACCATGATCCCCTGACCTCCAAGGAAATAATCTATTTTTTGTTAGTCTAATTTTCCTTAGGACACTGCTCTACAAGTTAAACCTAAAATAAATAATTAGAAAACCATTATAAAATGGTAATAATGTAAAAAAACGCATAAAAACTCTAATTTTCACAACAAAAATTGACGTTATTTACATTATTACCATTTTGTAATAACATTTTCCTAATGTCTATTTTAAATTCAATCAGAGCAGTGTTCTGAGGAAAAGAAAAACTGCCAGAAAATAGTACACAGAGCTTCTTTAGAAGTCATAGAATGATGGCAAAACTTGAAATTTCTAGGCCTGTCTTCAATGGCGCACACAGAAAAACTTAATAAGTTTTCTAATCAATAAATCTTATTAAAAGAAATAAATGTTTTCTTTTAAAAAATTTGTTCTATCTCTCCTGTTGTTGGTGAATAATAACGAAATAAAAACAAAAAGTGGGTTTTGAAAAAGTCAATTTTTAAAAGTTGATTTTACCCCTTCAAAGTGAATTCGGGCAACAACAAAAATTATTTACAACATATCAGGGATACTTTCCATATATTGCCAAAGTTTCATAATTTTCTGAATGTCCGAGTTGAGCCTTTCCTTGTAAGTCCAATTCTAAGAACTTCACGTTGTTTCTTCGTACAAACTACTAGTCTGTGGACTGCCATTTCGTAAGTACAGCTTTTATATGAATCAAATGTTACAACGTGACAGCTCTAGTCTAGACAGGTCAGATAATCTGTATATTGAAGTATAAGAAATAGTAAAAAAGATCTCAATTAAAAAATTTTTTATCATTTTCGGTATAAACTCCACAGACACGTGTATATTTTAATCTTAGAAAAGAATTTTTGAATCTGTAAAAGAGGAAAAAAATAACTTATATATACAAATATATATTAAATCGATTAGTTGATAATACAGATGGCTTTAGAATCTTCTTAACTGTTGGAAATGTTTAAAAAATCATATAAACCGTTACCTTGTGCGTTTGTGCATGCGTGCGTGTATATACATATGTAATTATAATACGACGAATGCAATATTCATCGAAATCTTACCAATTATCGGCAAGAAGAGTAGAGAGGAGGCCACGTTGTAAATCAATAATTAATTGTCGAAACAAAATCTAATTGTCAATATAGTAAAAATATATATCTACTTCTTCCAGCATCGCTTTTTTTTATTACACAACTATTTGATGTGTTTGTTGCAATTTATTTATTTTTATTTACAAGTACTGTATCGCATATGTGATCTGGAGATGTAGGATCGATCAAGGTGATTATGTAGGAGCAGATGTGTTATTTTTCTTAAAAATTAGAATAAAAATCATAACGCGCGCGCGCGCGCGTGTGTGTGTGTGTGTGTGTTGTGTGGTAAGAACATCTATTAATCTCGCAGTCATTATAAATGCACATTGAGGATTTAATGAATGTTGACTTTCTCATTACAAAATGTTGTAATGACACTTAATTACGATTACCTTTCAACTACAATCATCTCGATTGATCCTAACTGGATTTATCTTCTTTTTTCTATTATTTTGTATTGATAATGACTTTTGATCTTACAAGAATGTTTAGTGCACGCAAATTCTTGTACGATCTTCCTATATAAATTCGTTGAAACCAAACTTTTTCTTCTTCCTTTTCCTTTTTATATGGCTGTATCTATACACTGTATAAATAAATCGTCAAATGAACACGATTGGTCGACACTTATTTGGTTTATAGCAAACTTATTTGGCTTTTAAACAGATTGATCTGGCTTACTTTAAGACGCTCATTACGAACTAGGTTGGTAAAAGTTATTGCCCATAATTGGTATCAGCTTGCCATTCAGCAGCATTTGTGGTCCAGTATAGTAACGCCATAACAAACTGCTGCCTCTCTTCAGCTGATTATGAGTCGACAGATGAGTCCAACAATGCAGCCAGTTCTTATAGATCGGCATGTGTGGTGGAAGACCAGCTATCAATCTTGAACAATTTTCATGAACATATTAACTTTACCATGAAATATTAGACGTTCTTAACTCGATTTCACTTCATTTTGTGAAGGACAAAGTAATATCATAGCATTTACCTTTTGTAAATTCTAGACTACATTCTAAAACGTTCTCTCTAAGGAAAATTTTACTCAAAACACATATATAGTACATATAATGTAGTATATTATATCAAGTAAAATTTTCCTCGGAGAGGACATTTTGAAATGTAACCTTATATATATATATATAAAGTATAAAACTTTTTATTCAAACTTTTTAGTATAAAATTATTTTCAAAGTATGAAGTGTGCATATATATGTATAACTTTTAATATTCCTAAATCTCGTAATTGTCAATTACTTAGAAATAATGTATTTTAAGAAATAAATGTATTTTAAGAAAATACATTTATAATAAGATATAAAAAGAAAAAATTATGTTAATCTTCAATGAAAGTATTGGACATGAGAGTTTACTTACCCGCAGTCATTTACTGCCATGCAGTGAGATACCACTAAGAACGGGTACATAACGGTTGTAGCTACAAACTGTAGAAATATTTTATTTTAAACATGCTTAAATTTTACATATGAAATATTTAATACGTTGGTTCTGAAACACATTGTGTCAATACATATCGGAGCACATTCTCTTTGAAAAATATTGAAACTTTGCGCTTACTTTCATGGTTGATGCAGTGTATGGCTTCATCGCCGGCTCCTGTATAACGTAATTGTTTATAGCGTATGTAGAGATACCAGTTAAAACTATAACTGCAGCGCTTCCTATTACACGTGGTATCAATCCTGCGTAATAACCTAGGATCCCATTCTCCTTGTAAATCTCCAGGAACGAACCAAATAGACTACTAATGGTAAGAATATGATAAATAAATTTTGTTGCGGTGACAAACGAATCGCCCAGAGAAGAATACAAATTTAACAAATATTTTTCCAGAAAATTACATTCAAAATTGTCGATTCTCTTCAAAATTAACAAATACAAATGCAATTATATACATACTTTGTCCTTATTTCTTTATTTCATTTTATAAGTACATATTATATATATATATATATATAAAAGACCAAAAGATTTATATATACAATACACACATTCTTTCTCCTCTGGAAATCTAAAAAGATATGCTATTTGTTATATATATTTATATATATTTATACCTATATTTTGTCTCTCTACCCACAAATTGCGCCATCATCCTTAATGAAATGACTTCCAAAGGATGACTAACTATGATCGCGACTGTTCTACTGATCACATCCCTAATGATCTCATTCATGCATCTTTTACGTCTACAAACAGAAGAAATTATTAATTCACTATTCATATTTTTCTCCCTTCCCTTAACACATACCTCACTGTCTCATCCTCATCGTCTTCATCCTCGTTCTGTTCCACTGAGTTCGACTGTAGATATTCTAAAGTCTTGTCGCATGCTATTGTACTGACTGTATAGGAACATATCTTGGGTACTAATCCTCTATAGCAGCCTATAAAGCCATCCAAGCTCTTTATGTGTTTAACTGCAAGAAATAACATTTTGTGTTAAATAGAGTATATAATAAAACAATACAATTTAAAGTAGAAAAAGGAATGCACCAGATATCCAGGCAGGATTGTTGGATATCTGATTTCTGGCAATATATTCAATCTAAACTTTGTATTGAAATGACATGTATGATGATAGGAATATCTAAAAATTTTTATTATCACTGATATGTTTTAGAAATATTGTACTATATTTCTAAAAAATATATCAGTGATAATAAAAGTTTTTAAATATTTGTACCATCATACATGTCATTTCAACATAAAGTTTTGGCCTGATATATTGTCAGAAATAAGATATCTGATAATCCTTCCTGAATATAGTAGAATGCATCCATAGTAGAAAAGGTAAAACAATCTCCTGAAAAATATTTCTTAAGTTTTAAATTAGAATTATATTTACTATATGTAAAAGCATTAGGTAGTTTCAATGCAGGCTTCCCAAACAATGTTACAGTTGGTTTAGGTGGAATAGGCTCGTATCCGATCTATGCAATAAAACAAATATATGACTGTTGTTCTTTAAATAACAATATTATATCACTGTGTATCATTTGTATCAAAATTCTTAACCAGTAATGATACATTTTTACCTGGATCAAAACCTTAGCATATTCAATAGGATAGGAGATTGCATTTACTAAAATGCGACCGGCTATGTCAGACCACAGGATCTCCGTGTCTTTCGAAGTATGTTTTAGAGGCATTCTTGGCAAATTCCTAGATTTTCTCTTTTCTGGAGGGAATATATATATATTACATAAAATCAATAGAAGTTTAGTCAGGAATTTTCATCTTACAAAAACGTACCAGTTCTCATTGTTTAAGGTCACAAATTGATATCACAATTTTTCTTCTCCTGGTTCCCACCTACTTCCTCACGAAACTCTGTGCGCTAGCAGAAGAGACAACTATTGACGGGACTTTTAAAGACAATCGGAATTGACGTTGTCGCGATACTCTCGTCTATTTTTTATTACAAATCATCGAATGTTCCTTTCACCGGCATTACGGTGCTTGTTTCTCCGCGAATACTTCTGTTCCTTACACTCTGTATGTAAGGTCGAACTTATTGTTCAGCCGAACAAGCGTTCGAAAATAAATATTAAGAATACGCTGTTCACTTCAAATCTTGATAAAAATATACACAATCGATGTGTTTTAGTGAAAAATTAAGATTTGACAAGAAAAAATGCTGCTCTGCTTCGTGAACTGAGATATTAATAAACGACTATTAAGGTTAAGAAATTTGTCACAGCCACAAAATATTACAATATGAACGTATAAACCAAAGTTATAGAGAATAGACTGCGCGACCATCTGTCAAAATGGTCGATAGGGATGAGAGAGAGGGACCGTGGCAGACGGCCATTTCTATCTCTCTCCATTCAATGGTATAAAGGAAGAGAGAATGAGAGGGTGATTGGCCGTCTGACGTCTCCCACGGTCCCTCTCTTTCATTATCGGATTGCGCAGTCCATTCTCTATGCTTTGGTATAAACTAGGATAAACCATAGATGATAGATGGCACAGACACAGAGATGTCAGATTCAATTGCACATACCATTCACAACGGTCTATTGCTAGTAATTTTTCACTGGTTTCACCAATGACATTATATTACGTCTGTCACGTTGCATGTACTTTTTGCATTCAGCATCTTCGCTTTTTTTTCTTTTCAACGTCCAAATATATATCTATCTCATTTTAAGATCAAAAATTTGGAGGGATTTTAAATAATGTGAAGGTAACGTATACTATAGTATTTCTCTAGTTTTTCATTTCTTTACTATCTTTTCAAGAATAAAGACCCTGGGCCCCTATTCTTATGTATGTATGTATGTAATACATGTAATAAATTTTATTTGGAATTAAAAATCTGTTTTATCGACATCGATCGTTCGGCCGTTGTTTCAGCATTCCCTAATCCCTTAACCTCCAACTTCTAAGAACTAGTGAAATAGCCAGATCGAGCGAGGTTTGGCCAATCGATGCGGCCTGTAATTTGTAAGAGAATCTCGTTAAACTATTTTTCGCGTTAAACTTACCTTGCTACACTCTGTCACATTATTTTCACTTCTCACAGCTTTATCGAATTGAGTTTGCGCAAGTTTATTATGACGAAAAAATATAATTCGGATAGTTTCTCACCCTTGAGTAGAATTATTTTTATGTCTGTTTCTACTAATACTACTAGTTCAAGAATTACAAAAAAGCCTATAAATAGCCAATACAATCATTCATGCGTAAATTTATTGTTTATTTGCAATAATTATTAGGCATTTTTTAGTAAGAACACAGCGTAACACTGAATTATTTCCTTCTTATTTAGCATTGGCAAACAACAAGAATTTCATAATACTTGCAATGGCTGCGTTCAAAGAGAGCAGCTTTGCAACTGTTAAGGAAGTCTTTAGTGATTTATTTATACACTTACAATTAGATCAAGTGAAGAAGTAAGGTCAGTCACATTAAAGAATTTTATTTAAAAAATTGTGAAATTGCCTTATCTGCTAAACACAGTCTCTATGTCTGTTTTGTGGCTGAACTAGTTCTACTTTTGGAACTTAAAATGAGATTAGATGTATGTTAAAAGTGAGATAGATATCTAGTAAAAGTGAAGAGGATAATTCTAGTATAGGACTTGATAATTAACTGTCTTATAATGTCCTTACTGAAAAACGCCTAATGTACATTATTTTAATATACATAGGAATAATCATTGTAGATGTTCCAACCCAGATTTGAGTCCTTGGATGATTTTAATCTTAGCTAACATGTTTTTTATTTCTTTTTTAGTTCTAAGAATTAGAGAAAGATAAAGTGTAAGCTGAAATGAGATTAAAATTAATCTACTTTGGTATTTGTTACTAGAATCTTGTAAATCTCATTCCCTGTCTATTTGATCGTCTCTTGAATTTTCCAGTTTGATGGACTCTGCTATTTTCAAAGCTGTCTGGATCTCGGTTAAGCGAAACTTAGTCAGTGTGTTATTTCCTACAATTACGGTGCTTGCGGTTTACACGGATCTGAGGCATACGGCTCGCTGGAAGCGCCAACTTGCTGAACAGCAGGACAAGTGAGACTACGCTGAGACATGAGTCTACTTCAGAGTTTGTCATCACACAAGCACATCTGGAAGATGTACTGGACTCTCATCTTTCCCTTCGCAGGTTTTATGATTGGTCATAAGATAGATAAGATGGAAACACAGAGGATGACAACATTCAGGGATAAATCAGCATTGTACGGCAGAGAGTTAAAGCCTGGGGAGCCACCTTCTTGGCCATATTAGCTATCTTTGTTGCACATCGTTCAAAACTTAAGAAATAGCAGAATCAATTAGTGCTTGTTAAGTTAATTAAAAAATAAATATGTTCAAATGAAAACCACAGATGTTATATAGATGTTTCATTAATATACACGTGTAATCTAGACTAAATGACGAAAGAAAGAAAATAATATATATATGTGTAATCAGTTTCATTTATTGGTAACAATGCGATATAAGTAATAAATATATACAGGATTGCCATATTACGTATTTCTATTAGTTGATAATCGCTAAGAGTACTATTTCACAATAAATAGGTAGTACATATAAAATTATTTTGTCAACATAGCAAATCCGATATATACACGAACTTATATAAAAATTACATTAAATTTACATTATATATTGAACAGAGATCATTACGAATATTTAGAGATCCTCATAAATATGAAACAATAAGACTTGTATATTACATTAGATTAATGCATATTAAAAACTGCTATATTTGAAGTTAATAAAGTTAAATGTTAAAAGCATATAAATATTTTAAACAATGAAATGCCCAGTAATGATATTGTCACGTTATTTAACAAAATAAATGTTTTCTTTTATTGTCAAAGCTTAAAGTATGCCATTGCATTTAGATATTTTATAATTACATAAACTAATTAAGGCTCAGAATTTCAAATGAAATTTGAGAAAGAAAAAAATCGTGATGAGCCACATTGGTGCGTAAAAATTTTTTTACAATTTATTTTAGTATACGTACCTTAATAGATGTCGACTACTTTTTTTGGTCTTCTTCAGTACAATATAATAATAAATCGAATAAAGTCATATAAGTAGTAATGATGGTCAAGCGAATTGCGCAAATAAGAAATAATGTTACAAGTAAAATTCCTATGCTATATTATGAGATTAAGGTCGTCGTCTTAAAACAGTTTTTAATATATACTAATCCAGTGTAGTGCGAGTGATTAAGTAATGCAAATGATCAATAATAACTATTATTATTCTCATTTTAGTATGTTATTAGTACCATGAAGTGCTAACGAAATAGAGGGAATTTTTTCGACTTTTTCTTTGTTTCTCTTTGTTTTTTTCTTAGCATTATAGGGCTTATTGCACACGATGTTCTCCTTATTCTCAATCGATTGTTTGGTCGCTGAATTATACATCTGGTGCTTTTGTACCCATTTGTCCGTTTCACTTGTCCAGGAGACCGGCCTATCCTTAGAAGTGCTGGCTTGATCTCGATGGCTATATCTCTCGTCAGTTTCCAAATTAAGATATGAAGACAGTTTATCTTTATTATTATGTTCTGCCTTGCTTAGAATATCAATATCTGGAATACAATCTACGGGTCCGTAATTCTGAAACCTTGTCTCCTTCTCCTGCAAAGCGCATATGTTATCGCTGAACTTCTGAAAAATTTTCTCCTCTTTAATTATATGCTCGGGTTTCTCCTCAGCTACTTTTTGCAGTTTTCCTGGGATACTTTTGTGCCTGGTCCATCGCTCGCTTGCTGATCTTGTGAACGCATATGGCTTCTTATGAAGCATTGGATTAAATAGCTCCGTCGTTCGTATGTTAGATGTATCTATGCTTGCGGCTGACAACGACGAGTTTAGGTCGTCGTAATTCATCCTAGAACGCTCTTTGTACCTTATAGTAGCGTACGAATGAGTCTTCGAAGATAAGGATTTTCTCAATGATGAATTTGGACGCATCAAATACTTTTTCTTTTCCTCCTTTTTTTCGCATGGATTGATAATAGGTTGAAGATTTTTTGGGATCTCTGCTTGTTTCAAAATCTCTATTTTTTTAGGAATTTCTGTTTTTCTCGGAATTTCTTCTTTTTTCGAAATCTCTTCTTTTTTCGGAATTTCTTCTTTTCTCAAAACAACTTCTTTTTTCGGAATCTCTTCTTTTTTTGGAATCTTTTCCTTTTTGAGAATATCTTCTTTCTTTGAAACATCGTCTTTTCTCAGAATTTTCTCTTCTACGAGATTATCAGGTTTCTCGATATCGTATAAAATTTGTGCCGCTTGCTCCAATGTCTTTTCCACTATCATGTCTTTTTGGTATTTTAGCTGCTGCTCTACCTGCTTCATTTTATCATTGAGAAGTCTCTCCGTGATCCTTAGTTCCTCCTTTTTTCTAAACAACTCCCTCTCTCTTTTTTGCAGATTTATCTCCTTTTCCCACAAGATGATTTCACGATTCCTTAGGATCTCAATTTTGTGCAACCAATTTTCCCTGAAGATCTCCTCGCTGACTTCTTCAGGTGACGGAATCGATGCGGTACAGCCATTCTTGTAACCGTGACGACAGAAGTTGCTCAGCTTGGAGTCCAAGGAGTTCTCATTTCTCTCGTCAATCGACATCAAACAGTTCGTCTTGCTGAATTGTTTCGCAGGATACAATGACTCCTGTGATCCAATTGACGCTTGAAACTCCGTTTTTTGTACACGTTCGTTAGAACGACAAGAATTCGCTTCGTTGTAATATTTAATGATATCGTTATCCAAATGTTCGTCGCGTAGAATGTTATTCTCGTTCGTTATACCTTTCACGAGTTTTATACCAATCAATGTGCTATCTTTAGTGGAAAACCTCGTGGTTTCTTCGTATTTATTATTTGAAGCGAACGACGTATTTTTCTCATTTTGCATACTGTTCTCGAACATTACATTTTCGCTCTTTATATCAAATTGATTCGTGATCTTGAGATCATCGATCTCATTAATTATTGATAAGTTCTCCGTTCCAGGCACAATGTATGTCTCAACTTTGTACAAAATTGGTTTCTTCATGATTGATATTGCAATACGTTAATATCTTTCAAACTCTTTCAGAAAATTATGTCGATTATGTCGTATATGATGATTGATCATTTCTGCAAATAATAGATATTTACTTATTAAAAATATATATGCATACATACACACATAAACAGGATGACTCCCTGTAATTTAAGGTCCGCTGAATGCTTATACTATTCATATGAACTATAAAACTTTTATATCAAACAAACTTTAACTTCAAGTGACAGTTATACACAGTAGAAACTTTGTATTTATGTTAAAACGAATCCTTGTTAAAAAAAAATTTTGTATTAAATTTTTAACACATCCGAGCTTTAATTTAACATAATATGATTGTGTTATTTGAATATTTTGTGTTAAATTTAAATGTAACATTTCTCAGTGTTAAAATAACACAATTTATAGGTAAGTAAACGAATAACAAAAGTAGTGTGTTGATTTAATATATTATAAATGTTAATTTTACTGAAGAAATATGTTCTGTACAACTAATTACATATTTTAGATGTAAAATGGTACAGATATTTTGTGGTTATTTTCTCTTTATAACAGTAAATATCTGTTAAATCTATATATTGTATATGTTAAATATCGCAAAGGTATTGCTTAAACTAAAATTGTGACAATAGCATCTAATTTTAGTTAAATTTAACATTATAAATGTGTCAATTTAACATAAAATTTGTTTTTAAATTGTGTCAAAGTATTACGCTTCTTGTGTTAAGTTTTTACATAATATTTGTGTTGCTTTCTATTCATCTTACGTTAAATTAACACAAAATTTTTTACTGTGTATAAGCCAAAAATAATTAAATTTTTTAGTTTTTCTTTCATTTTGTTGTGAAATCGATATATCCGGACTTTCTATTTATGCGTCTTTTAATTCTATAATAAAATAATTTTGCAATCTGTAAAATCAATTTTAAAATTTCGGTTGTACTATAATTCGTGAAAATTGACGCATCGCTCTAACATCCACCTAACTTTTAGAATTCTTAGAAAACGCGTTGACATACAAACATTACAGAAAAGGACAAAATTAAAAACGAACGATAAAAGAAAAGATTACACATTTGTTTTAAAAAAATTTATGATTTCATGTGTGTGGACTTAACATATAAATATACACGATTTATTAAAATGTAATTGTTGTAACATACCAGAACTATCGTAAATGATTTCTAGAAGGTGCGTGTAGCGTGGTGTCTGCATTTAAACTGAGCTTTCACTTATAACGTTCGGCCGAAGTGGTGAGTCCACAGGACGTCTCCGTCGTGTATCTGCAACGTGATTTGCTGAGGCCGTTTTTAAATCCCAACTATAACTCTGGACGGTACAGTGGTATTCTACCTGCGTCTTCTACAACATATGAAACGTAAGAATGTATGTGTTCATGTGCGTTCCTTTACGGAGGGATACAAAAGACGGGGTCGTAACAAAAGCAATGTCAGTTAAACAATATAATAGAAAGATTTATACGAGTGTGTATGGTTACATTGTCATAATATTAAAAAAGACTGACGGAAAATTCCGAAAAATTGAAAGGAAAGTTGGAATTCGTAACAATACTTGTCTAATAACAAGAGAATAAAGGGCACATAAGAGTCAAATATAATGAAGAGTATTTTAAAACATAAAAAATTAAAAGAAAATATAAATAATATAATATTCTATAATTGATTAAAATGATTGATTAATACATGTTTCGGTCTCATGATTGAGCCTTCTTCAGATATACAGGAGATATTACATTGGATGAGAGCAGTCGAATAGATAGAAAAAATTATACATATAGTGATGATGACTAGTGAGATGCTTTGCTGAGAAATGGAAATCACTCGCAAACGACTGATGACCGGTTGTTCGAAATTTTCCGGTGTTCTGGTAACAAGCCAAGTTAGAAATAAATGAAGATTAAAAAAAAATTGAGTAAAATCGTCACTCTGTTCAAAATAACTCACCTAGCTGGCAATAAAATAAAATTTCGCATATCGAGATGTTCGTCAATTTCTGAATTATTAAACGTCAGTGTGTTAGTCCATAGTAAAATAATTAGTCACAATATAAAATTAAAGATGTATATATAATAAATAATAAATAATATATAAAAAGATATTAAAAATGAGACTTTATTATTAGAGATATATATTGTTATAATTATATCAATGTTTATTTATGTTATCACTAATTTAGATCATTAAACAAGGTATTATGACAATTCGAATTATTCTTCAGCAAACTGATGGTTATTAATTTTCCAGAAATAATTTGGTAGAAAGTTATTATTTGGTGCGAGTATTATACCAACTGTAAAATAGAACACCGGATGTAAACTTTTGTATATGACAAGGATCTAGTAAAAAAAAAGGATATTAGAGAAATGTATTGTTTCGAAAATGGCTCCGAAAACTTCAGGACAGCAATTGGATATCAACCGAAATCCTTCAAGTGACTTTCAAGCGGAGACTGTTTTTCGAGAATAATTTCGGAAACACAATTAACAATAATTAAAAAAAATTAACAATAATTTAGAAAATACTAGTGGCTGCGTTCAGCAGAAAAAGCAGCTTTGCAACTATTGTAAAATTCTTCAATATGATTGGTTTCTGCATTTAGATCTATAAAGAACCAAAGATAAGAGCCAATCGTATTGAAGAATTTTACAACAGTTGCAAAACTGTTTTCTCTGTTGAACGCAAACATCACTAATTTTAATATGAACTAGAGAGAAAGTGTTCTCATGTTTTACTATGATACTCATGCGGATTTTGTGCGTGCTTGACTTTTGCGCGCGCATATCGACAAAATTGGCGTATTATACACATATCCACGTGTGTATAATAACGTAGATAAAAGCGAGGTCAAAATAAGTAGATACTGAGCAACGTTAAATTTCCTATCGTAGAGTACATTTGATGTTTATATATACATATATATATATATATATGTATGTATGTATATGCATATATGTATATATAAATTTATATACATAATGTTTATATATATAATTTGTCTTGAATGCGTCTTCAACGAAATATTAAAGATCCTGGATAAATTATCATGACTATTTAATACAGTTCCGGAGACCTAAAGATAATCATAGTGATTAAAAAATTTTTAATTATATCGCTCGTAGTACATTTAATCAAATCGGGTACGATAATAAAATTGTAGTTTAAAATTAAAATTGAATATTATTAAATCTTAAGCATATACGTATATATATGTGTCTACGAAAAAATCAGGATAATATATAAATTATAAAATTAGTATTATATTATAAATTAACCATTTAGGTTTTCACGCGAATTTTCATAAGATTGTCGATTTTTAATAGTCGCATCGATTATGCGAAAAAGATTGATCGACGGGATAAATTCCACGAGATAAATCGCGTCGTGATTCGAGAACATTCGCTGCAAAGACATAGAGAATGGACTGCGCGATCCGTGTGTCAAAATGGTCGATAGGGATGAGAGAGAGGGATCGTGGCAGACAGCCATTTCTATCTCTTTCCATTCAATGGTGTAATGGAAGAGAGAATGAGAGGGAGATTGGCCGTCTTCCACGGTCCCTCTCTCCCTCATTTTGTCGACCACATTTGATACACTATTTAGATACGGATCGCGCAGTCCATTCTCTATGTCTTTGATTCGCTGTCTGTTCGAGAGACGAGGCGCCCTCGGCCATCATTAATAAGTACGGCCTTGGACGCTCTATATTACCAAAGTAGGGCATTTTTTTTATCTGACCGAAATACCGATAATCTTCCTATTGGCTATTTCGACCGCCATTTCAATTTAGTTGTCTGTAGTCCAATAAGCGCTTAGTATTAATGGTTATAGGGTATGGTTAGCAAGTTAAAATGCGCTACTTTGTATATAGAGCTTCACACGGCCCTGCATTGCACTGCCATCTTAACAGCCAAGTCGATCGAAAGAGAACTCGACGGGTCGGTTTACGTGCAGTAACATCAGCATCCGCCATTACGCTAGGGAGTTAGGACAAGTTAGAACGGAATACTAGGCGAGAAAGTCTAGAGATCGTCGTCGTATTCATCGTAGTTCCCTACTCACGTCAGATAACCACAGTAACGGAGCAAGAAGAAAAAACTATTTAGTGATTTCACGCTGCTATTTTGGATACAAATACTCGATTGTGCGCGACAGGCACGCATAACTGGAGAATTCGGCACGAATGGACACTATCAGTATCACGCCAAAAACGGAAAAAATCGTCACGCTCGTCACTGAGCGAGGCGTAATATGTAGAAATGTGCTGACTTCCAGTTCGCCGTCTCAACCTCTACGTCTCACGCCGACGGGAAAGATCAGCCATGCGAAGACGCGGGTCTATACGCAGCGTTACAGGAGGGAGTGGGAACAGATGTCGGATTTCCAAGGTGCGTTTTCTCTCTCTCTATTTCTCTTTCTTGCGTTGCTCACAGGAAAGCCTACGCATAGAATTATCTGATGTTGCATTTGGATTGACTGCTCTTGATTTTGAACTTTCTATATCCTAGTTGTATACGTATACCGTGGATTAGTTCCTAGTTTAATCTATCATCCTGCTGCAACGTAGAGGAAAAAGAAAATTTTTAAGGTTACCGCACACATTTTCTGTAACAGAAACCATAAAGATGCCTTTTCATCCTAACAATCGACGTTCATTTTTAGAAAAAGAACAGACCGTGAGTTGACTTGAGTTAGTAAATCGAATACGTTATTAGTATAGGCACCGACGAGATATTATTAAATTAAAGACCGTCGGCCCTGGACAAATTTTCGTGACTATCAATAGGGCCTGGGGATATAATTGAAGAACGATATTGCCAACATTTAATAAAAATTTGTGATTAACACAAATATTTCGATAATACATTGTTAAATTCATGATTTTTTTATTGTATAAATGCTGTATAAATAAGTATGTATACTTTTAATGCTATAATATCTTATATATTGCCGAAAAATTACAATTTTTTCTTTGCAGTTATCATCTCTGTTGATAATCAAACTCGGATGATAACATTAAAATTACAGTTTTAAATAAAAATCGAGTATAAGCGCCGACCGTCTTTAAGGGGATCCTAAAGCAAAGTTTGAACTCCGAAAAATCACTAGATGTCGCGCCGCGCGCCGCACATCGACATGTCTTTTTATACTGCCACAGCAATATCTCACGCAGCCTATGATACACGCAGTCACACATACGTGTCAATTTTCGTACAACGAATTCGTCGCGATAAAGCGTCTAAATCTAATTCTAAGAACTCGACGTTGTATGTTCGTGCAAATTACGTGTTTGGGAACTATTATTTCGTACGTTCGGATTGCAAAGCTTTCATATCAAACAAATGTTGTCACGACTTGACAGCTGAGACGCCATGTTACACTAAAAAATGGTAAAAAAATATTGATTTCGAAATTTTTGATTATTCTCAGCGTAGACTCTACTTCACAAACACGTATTAATGCATATACTTTAATCCTGGAAAAGGATTTTCCAATCCGTGAAAGAGAAAAAGAGTATTCG
>NW_017295547.1:629665-657196 GCF_001594075.2 Trachymyrmex cornetzi
CGATGCTAAAGCCTCCTGTTTTACCACATTTCCATTCGGTGAAAAATCTCCGTATTGGATGTACGGATTGCAAAAGTATTATTACTTAAAGTACGCACAAACAGGACCTCAGCTGCACTGGATGTCATAAGAAAATCGAAAAAAAGTTTAAAATTCGTTAAAAATTCGCTTTTGGCTCGTATATATTTGCTTGATATAAGAGTTCATATCTTGAAAATAAGCGTGCAGCTGAGGTCACATTATTGAAACGAACGATATCGAGTTTGTAGAACTAAGATTGAAAGTCTAGAAAAGAAATATTTCCCCACCGAATAGAAAATACGTGTATACAGGTGCTTTGCAAAGACTGGGACTGTCAACAGAGCTGAAATTCCGTGTAGCAGTAGTTACGCGGTCTTGCGATAGATGTTGCTGGCATATGTTAGATAAGAACAGATGTATGCGTTTGAGTAAGGACCTGCGCACAATAGAGGAACAGGAATTAGATATTAAGATTTCAACCTATCAGAAATCGTGTATTCCGATGTAATCAGTTTCTTAATATCTAATTCTTGTTCCTCTATTGTGCGCAGGCCCTATGACAGAATGATATATATTATATATTATCAAAGACACAGAAGGTTTGTTCGCGTCGCTTACTCCAAATTAACCCAGAGAGCACTTGGATCACCGGTAAGATGGCGGTTGGAGCAGTTGGATTCATGTGCCCCAACGCTCGGTGACATGAACGGATTTAGGAGAAGTTGGGACAAGCGTCCTCCAGAAAAAAAGCGTCGCTCTGCCCCATGGACCGAGATTAATCATTAAATTGAGCGCCACTCTCGTTAAAGTTGACTACAGAACTAAATAGGTTAAGATATCTGTAAGAACCATGAAATACTTCTCTCAACACTACACATTCTCAATCATTACGCATGCGTGCGTAACATGTCCCAACCGCACCACCTTCTGAGGTGAAGCAAATAGAGCATGCTCTTAATTGATCCATGGAGTATGCTCTAATGTGACGCGAACATCTAATCGCCATATTGGTTCCGGTGACGCGAACGTATTGGAGCACGTTGGAATGAACAGGAGCATATTGGAGCGTGCGACGCGAACAAACCTAGAGAATGGACTGCGCGATCCGTGTGTCAAAATGATAGGGATGAGAGAGAGGGACCGCGGCAGACGGCCATTTCTATCTCTTTCCATTCAATGGTGTGATAGGAGAGAGAATGAGAGGGAGATTGGCCGTCTCCCACGGTCCTTCTCTCTCACACACATTATTGTCGACCACATTTGATACATTACTTAGATACGGATCGCGCAGTTCATTTTCTATGTCTTTTTTTCTTATATATAATATAATGTAAAAACTAAATCAAAGATGTCACCACTATTATCGAATTTGGAATTAAAAAAGTCTGTACTATCAACCTTGATCGACTTAGGTAATCGGTTTAGCATCCCCTTAATAGTGTCTCGTCAGTGGTATGAGCGGTGTTGCTTCGATTAATCGAATTTCGAAGATTTTTATAGAAATAATTGAGTTTTTTCCTGATGGTTTTTATTTTGATTAATGAGCTATTTGATTATATTTCAGACTCGAATGAAGCATTCGATTAATATTTCTAGATTCGATTAATTAATAAGTCGTTTGTTCTGATTGGTTGAATTCTGAACTTTAATTTACAATCTTCAATCTTCGGTAAAGTAATAGTTTAAACAAATACTTTGATATAGAGTTTATTTAAGTAAAAGATATATTAATACAAAGAAATATAGAGCATATAAGAGTCAACGTAATAACATAAAATGCCAAAATTATAATATATAAAATATAAAATGTATAAATTCTATTAATAACACATAGTGAAACCCATTAAATTACATTACATTACATTACATTACATTACATTACATGTTTCGGCTCTTGGATTGAGCCTTCTTCAGATAAAAGAAATTACAACCTTAAAATTCATTTCCATCGTCATAGATAAATCGTGATTCGAAGAGAGATATCCAAATTATATAGCTATATTGATGAATGCTCCACGGAGACCATGAATTGCTTGCAAACGATTTGCTGACCGATTGTTCGGAATTTCATGATATTCAACATGATCGCATTTATCCTTTTTTAAGTATATATACATCGTCAAATCCATCATAAATTCGTGTAAAATATAAGAGGTAATATACCAGTCAGATAATAATACACACAAAATACACAGTCACTATATTAAAATTTGATAATCAGTATAGATCGAATCTTCTAGAAAGAATTCCTTGAAAGATGTATTAACGGTAAGGCTGTCACGATCAAATTTTAATAATAATTTTAAACATGTAATGTAATGTAATGTAATGTAATGTAATGTAATTTAATGGGTTTCACTATGCATTATTAATAGAATTTATACATTTTATATTTTATATATTATAATTTTGGCATTTTTGTATGTAATTACGTTGACTCTTATATGCCCTGTATTTCTTTTATTGTCGTTTGAAGAATTAAGAGTCTTGTACTATTTGACATTTCTTTGAAAGATATTAATAAATTAATTTAAGGTTTTCAGCACATTGTCAATTTAATTTAACTTGTGATATTATTGCAATAGTTTAATTGCGTTAGATAAAGTCCGGAAAAATTTCGGCGCGCAGTTTGAATAACTACAAAAATATGGTATATATGCATGTACATATATAGGATATAGATAATTCACTGGGAATTATTTAGGCAAAAAAGATCTAGCTTTGACCGTCATAGGCCTGAATACGCTTATACTTAGTGTTTGAAAGATATTAATGTTTTTAAAATATTTTTATAAACAGGATGGTTGACTTCAGTTTCCAATCAACCGACCCGTGCTTACTGCCTATATTGCAGAAAGAATTTACACGCACATCGTTTGTCGCTACTGAAACATACGTGCACAATGAAGCATCAGCGCTCGGCCTTGACATATCAATTGGAACAGAAACAGATACAAAAGTCAGATGCCGATGCACCTGAAATAGGACTTATGGAAGAAGTTGAGGTCAGTATAAATCTTTTGTTAATTTAAAAATTATGTATCTATTATTCAAAAAAAAAAAAAGAAATACAGATTCTGTATAGAATGTCCCAGAATAACCGCGAAATATTTCGTGTTCGAGTAGAACAGACTAAACTGAGTCGAAAAGTACTCTACCATTGCAATTTTCGCAATACTCTTTAGAAGATATTAATTTCTAAATATCTGAGCAAGCACGTATTCGCGCGGACTATCGCTAACTATGGCCACGTTCAGCAGACTCAACTGTTGCGGAGGAGATCTGTGAGCGCTCACTACTATTGGAGATGATCTAAAATATTCTAAAGAATACACCAATAGCAGCGAGCGCTCACGGATCCGCTCCGCAACAGCTGAGTGCTGAACGCGGTCTATATGACTCGTACTCAGAACGCGCTTACAACGATGTTAACGCGCTAATATACTGTACTTTACGTCACGTATATATATTATAGAATTTCAGAGATAAAAGCGCGAATTTTGAATACGGGCTTATGTCTATTGGTCGTGGTCGCTTGTTGCGCGATGTGTAGAGATTGCTTGGTAGATGCGTGAATTATAGCGCTTAGCGCGCGCCTACCAGGCGGTCACGTTTTCACGTTCAATCGCTCGCATCTTTTGCGAATATTCTCCGCATACAAAATATGTTTATCACTGACCTGTGTCCTTAATTTTGAATAATCAGTTAAATTTTAGACAGATTATTGTAACTGTTTCATGTCGGATTATTGCATATAATTACCGATTACATATTAAATTATAATTCTCTGCACACCGATACAAAATGCGCTTCAATTCTGCTCCCTTTAAATGTAAACGAAGAAATATAAACAGATAATCAACACAAAGAATTAATATGTTTAAGAAGCCTGTATCCATTGGGCGGACTGTTATTGGTGTATTCTTCTAATTCTAAAATTCTGATTGGATTAGCTAAAAGAATACACCAATAACAGCGAGCGCTCACTCAACTATTGAGTCCGCTGAATGCGCCCATTGTCTACCATATATTTCCGCGAACGACTGGCCGTGTGGACAGATAAAATCTTCGTATTTGTATACTTTGCGTATCTGTGTACTGCGTATACATTCGGCTCTCCGGAGCGTGGCAATATAATCGCCATAATATATATCATGATTTTATCTTGATTTTCTTTGATTTATGAGGTTGAACATCTTATCCGTTCCAATCGACTTGTCTAGGCGTTAGTCCTACATCTTTTTGACAGATTTTATTTCTCTAATATTTTTTTTAACAGTAAAAAATAAAAAAGCCCATCAGAGCTTACATCTGTTGTTCGGATACACAGAAAACACTTTATTCTCGTGTGAATGTAACAAAACGAATCAAATATAAACCTTTTCAACCTCAATTTAGGTCCTTATCAATATAAAATGTAATCCATCAAGAGAATTTCGAATTAATAATTAAAATTCTTTTAAACAATGGATATCCTTTGAAACTCATATTCTCAGAAATAAAAAATAGGTTGTCAAAAAAATTTAAACAAAGGAATGACCAGTGTAGCACATATCTAAAGACAAGACAACGAATAATAACGAAGATAAAATCAATCACAAATTTTTTACAATTCCCTTTATACCATTTTTATCAGAAAAGATCAAAAATTTTTTTTAAAAATGATTCCTTAATACGAATGGCATATAGGGGAATTAGTAATCTCAGAGGGGTCATAAAGATGTTCGTCCCAAGCTATCTCATACAGACGTTATATATATATAAATAAAATTGATTGTCGAGATTGTGAAGCATCATATGTGGGTCAAACAGGTAGATGTTTGAAGACACGCATAAATGAACATGGAAATTACATAAATTGGAACACTACACAGCATTCCGTAATAACAGAACACAGAATTAGTCATCGGCATTTTGATTGGAAAAATGCCAAGATATTAGATGGAAAGGGTGCTCAATAAAAGATTGATTTCGGAAATGATCCATATAAAACAACAGAAACAGAATTTGAATTTACAGAATGATACGTATTCTTTAGACCCACTATATTTAGATTTGTTTGCGGAATCGTGACGTTGTTTTCCCCCTTTGTTCTTATTTTTATTTTTATTTTTATTTCAATAACTACGTATAATTTTATTATTTTGACTCTCATTTTATCTCTAACTGTCGACACCACAAGATCTTTACGTCGAGTCTTAAGAAACGCTTACATGTAAGTTAATAAAATTAAAATTCAAATTAATTATTTTAATAATTCTCTAATTATTCGTTTTTCGTTTTTTCATTTGAATGACTACATAGTAAATCTGACAATTTGATGAACGGTGTGATTATACTTTTTGACGCAATACAGTTGATTCCGTTTTTATTGTATGTAAGTGTTTATATTATTATTGTATAAGTTAATATTTTTGATAATCATTTGGCTATTCTTTACATAGCTAATTTGGCATTCGGATAAAGAAGAACGAGCTAAATTGTCGAGAATCACCATTTTGGAATTTGCGTTAATTATGTAATTTAGATTTATATTTTATATTGATAAGGACTCAAATTGAAAGGTTGAAACGTTTATATTTGATTTGTTTTATTATACTCACACGAGAATAAAGTGTTTTCTGTGCATCCGAACAGCAGATGTAGGCTCTGATGGGCTTTTTTATTTTTTATTGATAGATTCTTACGAGCCTCATTTTATATATTTATTTTTTTAATGTACGTTTATTTTAACAATTTCATATTTTATAATTTCTCAATCAATTTGGAAATTCAATGAAGAAGCGCTTAGACATAACACACAGCATACGAATTCATTTTACACAATACTACATCTCGTCGCAGATTGCTTTCTTATGCCTATTCTACAATAGAGTCGCAAATCGTAAGCTGTAAGAAATTGGCCAATCACAGTTAAGTGTGAGAAGAATAATCAAACTATGATTAGTTAATTTCTTATGGTTTACCACTTACGACTCTATTGCAGAACAGGCCTTAAATATTGCATTTTGTTTGAAGACTATTTAGTATTGAACTTTATTATTATATTTCAATTCCCCTTTGTTGTACTGAGAAGGACTCTAAAATGTGAATCGAAATATCTATAATTACTGTATTATGCTAATTTTAATAACATGCGTTCATCTTATATTTAACTCTGATTAGAATTATTGTTTACTAATTTGCATATGTATATGTGTAAATTTTTATTTAGACATATGATTCTTCTCAAGCGGAGCTAGGTGAGGATCATGATGACGATATCGAATATGTTGTTGAAAGATTAGATACGGACGAGGATGACTCAATGAAGATAGAAGATGCAAAGGAAAAAATTGAAGTCAATATTGAACAGGAAGAAGAAGAAGAAGAAGAAGAAGAAAAGGATATGGATAGTAGTGATCAATCCAATGAGGATTCTATATCTGTAATAAAGAAGATCAAATTATCCGAGGTAATTTATGCAACAGATTATGTGTGCGTGCAATAAAAAATATTAATTTTATAGTTTGACATCTGTCGATTTTTCGATCGTTATAATTTTTCGTGATACTAATTTTTCATGATGTAGGAAAAATATCAAGATCCTTTAATAAAGGCGATGGCCCATGTTCACAACGAATATCTTGAGGAAGAAGTCGAGGATGAGGAGGACGTGCAGGTGGAGATGGTGATGGAATCGACTAACAATGATATATCTGTTTTACCTGAATTAGAGGATAATGTCCAGAAGACATCAAAACCACGCGAAAATAAAAAAACGGTAATCAAAGCCACCAAGAATGGAAAAGTTCTTGTGAGTAATTTACTTTTCTGAATGATAGAAGAATATAAACATTAAAAAACTGCTATTAAACATCAATCGTAAATTTAGTTAAATTATACGTAAATCTCATATTGAAAATTATTAGCTGAGTATTTGTATTATATGAATATTTTTATATATAAAATCATAATTAGCTATATATAGAAAACATATTGTTTTATAGCTGGAGAATAGTAAAGATAATTTCGTAACTACATCATTACCGATATTGAGTACAGCTTATCAGACAAATATCGCGACAAGCATAACGCCGACTAAGAGTACGATGAATTATGTGCCGATTGCGCCGAATCCGAATACTCAAAAGACCATCACTCTAATGTGCGGTAATAAAACTTTTACATTAACTGGCGGTACATTCCAACCGGGCACACAGTATGTGCTGACCAAGCTTAAGGGAAACCCAACAGCATTGATGCTGACTGATCAAAACAAAATCATAAACGAATCAGAGAACAAAATCCAAGTAAAGCCAGACTCCAACATCGATCAATCATTGATTATTCCTAGCACCAGCCAGCAGCCTGTTAATCAACAATCAGCTGATACTAAATTGTCGACTAAGAAGGTAAAAAAAAATGTATAATTTTTTATTCGTTCGTTTTTTATGTGGTCCAGAACATAGGCTGTTATTGACGTCTTTATTCTAGATTAGCGGAAAATCGCTAGGGAAACCAGCCAGAGAAACATCGAGAAAATTGCGAATTTCTACGTATGTTGTGGATAATGTCAAGGGAGTTCCAATTAGTGGGTTACAAGTTAGCTTGTACAAACTAATGGATGGTAAATGGACATTCTTGAATGAAAAGTACGTGTTTTTATAATTAATCATTACTATATTACTTTTATTTTCTTTTTAATATAGATTTTATAATTTGAGGCAAAAGATTTATCGATTTTTTATTAAGGGGATACTGACATGACAGCCGAACAGTGACGGGATTGTTGTTTTACCGATTTACACATATTTACGAAACATCAGCAAATCATTATATATTACTATACATCAATATCGCTGGCACACGAGACATACAATTTTTATACAACCGATAGGAAATAAAAGCCTTTAATGATTGAAGCTGGAGCTTAAGTGCTTAAATAATTTAATACTACGTATGTCACCATGAAAATTGCGCGCTGAATTGATTTTTCGGACTTTCATAATGTAATCCCAGAATTGTAATAGTAATATAATAATTTGTGTAATATAATAATAATTTATACAATTTTTATACAGTTTTGTTTTTTATACTAAAGTTCCTAGGCATACTTCTAAAAGTACAGTATTGTTCTTCCGTGTAGTCCCTAGTCCGCACAAAACTTGTTTTATACATATAAAGTATAAATTTTTTTATAAAAGTATATATTGTTATGAGTCGATGCTAGAAGTTTGCAATAAAAATTATAATTTGCAATAAAATTGTAATTTTCGAATTTTTTTGTTTTCATGAAATCGTGTAATCCAGATTGCGTTATCGTCTAAATTTTAATTCTGGTGAAGAATTTTCAAATCTGTAAAAGTAATACATATGAAAAATTAATATAAAAATTATTGCGTTCGATTGATAAAACAAACAACGCGATGCCAGCATCCCCTTAAGTATTTAAATTTTATAAAATTTTGTTTTTAATTTTAACAATGGTAATTTTAATACAAATATTTCTTGTTATTAAGATATTAATTTTATATAATTATTTGATGTATACTTTTAATGGCACACGAAACAAGAAAAGACAACAGATACAAATAAAGAAATAAAATTTATAACTTTAAGATTAATATCTGTATATTTGTTGCTATTGTACTCTTTTTTGAAAAATGTTAAGAATATAAATGTGGTAACAAAAATTTTTTTTTCAGTAGTACAAATGTAGAGGGTCATTGTGACGATTTGATGGAAAAGATAAAAGGTACGATCGGTCGTTATAAGCTTCATTTTGATGTCGATAAATATTTTACACTGAAAAGAATAGATACCATGTTTCCGTTCATCGAAATTGTATTTGATGTGAAAAAACCAACAGCTCACTATCACATACCTCTTTTATTAAGTCCATTTGGTTACACAACCTATCGTGGCACGTAAGTAAGATGTGCTATTGAATAAATTGTTTCGTGATAGATATAGTTGCGAAGAAATACTTCACAATTTTTATGAAGATGAAACTGCGAGTGTATTTTATTATTTTCATATTGTAGAGAGAGACAGACAGACAGACAGAGAGAGAGAGAGAGAGAGAGAGAGAGAGAGAGAATTAAATAAATTAGTATATGTATTGAATATGTGTTCAAAATACATAACATGCATATATCATATACATATACCATATACATAGTGTAACTAAAATAATGTAACAAACTTCAGAGCCGTGCCCTTACATTAGAATATAAAAAAATTTATATGAACATATGTCCGCAAATCCACTATTACTGAGACATAGCTCAAAATGTTTAAATATTATGTTCGCTAGCCGCCGATCTAAATCCTCCAGATTTTTATCTGCAGAGACTTTTGAAATTCTTAGTTTATGAAATTTCAATCGTCAATGAAGATATGCTACGCCAACTCATCTTTGATGCTTGTAATACCATTCGCAATTGCTTCGGGATCTTTGAAAGAGTGCGACAATCCATGATCCAATGTGTCCAAGCGTGTATTGAATCAAATGGAAGACACTTCAAACATTTACTGTAATTAAAAATTGAACATAAATAATATTAAATAATAATAACTATTACTTTTTTATTCTCCCCTATTAATAAATATTTTGAACTGTATCTCACTAACAGTGAGTTTGCGGACATTTGTTCATATGAACTTTTTTTCATGTTTTAGTGCGGGGAACTCTGCGCTGAAGTTTGTTATCTTATTTTAGTTACACTCTGTATATAATTATATTAAATTATACTATAAACAATAATTATAGTCAAAATATAAATGAAATAATAAAATATTTTTAATGCTTTTGCAGATAAAATGTATTGCATAATCGACAAAATGTATTTACATAAATAGCTGTTAAGATTGTTACATTATATGTGTAAAGTACGATGATGCAGTTAAGAATTATTTTTAATATAAGCTAAGTTTCAGTGACGAATTCATTGAAATAATTTTTTGAACAAAACTATAACTATGAAAATGCGTTAGTTTTCGAGAGTTTTTTTGTAAGTAAATGTCAATATTTTATTTGGTTTTTATTCTCGCGTATCACAGAATTTTGTTCTTATAAATATTGTATTGATACATTATTTTCGCTTGAATATTATATGTGCATATTATACGTATTGTATTTTTTTAAACAAACATTAAATTTTAATGAATGTATACTAGAGATAAGTATCAATCTTTCAATCGCATTGCTCACATTCCTTGACCTCTTTGATACATTTTATCTATATTTAGACGGTCTTGAAAGCTGCATATGTTCGAACGTAGTAAGTTAGTTATATTCGTGAATACTAAGTGTGGTGACAGTGAAGTAGATCAGACCGTTTCCTCAAATTATTCAAAAATGTAATGCACAATACGAAAAACATATTAATATATAATATATATATATATTGGGTAGGCTTTAAAAAAACTAAAAAATGTAGAATCTACAGGAATTTATATATTTAACAAAAAATTACATTGATATCTAAATTTATCTTTCATCAAATAAGAAAAATAATCTCATTTTTTTATTCGAAGCGAATCTTAAATATTTAATAATATTTATATGTAAATTTTTGCAAATATATCAATTTTATAAACTGTGCACTTATTCGATTTATTTTGAAACGTAATCGTTAATTTTTTGAATCTGAAATAAAATAACAAAAATTTTAAGTTCAAGATTACAATGCAAGATAATAGAGGAGAAGGTGGCACTACATTTATATATTATACAATAACTTTTTTTAAATTAATAATCGATATTTAAATTAAAACTTAACAATTACGTTCTTCAAAATATTGTTCAATCGATTTTAAAGTTACGAAACATTTATTACTCAGGATATTATTTATAAAAATGTGGCGACACAGCATAATGGCTCGAAGAAAAACGGGTGATAATGTGGCTTTCCACCAAAATAGATTAAAACATTGGTTTTAATAATTCACAAATTTTGTTCACACATGCCGATAAAGACAATAGTAGTAACTTTGGACAAAATAGATTGTACATAGAAAATGGAGTCGTTTGCAGACTCTGAAATGTATACGATTTTAAAACAATTGTGAACAAGGTGATCGCTAAGTTCAAGGCACTTAAAAATTGGAAGCATTATGGATTTATATTGGATTTTTGTTACAAGTATTTAAATTTTACAAATCCAATTTTATCTCGTGCATACGGTTTACTAAAAATACATAAAGTTGGATATCCTTTTCATGTCGTTAGCTTCTCGTTTGTTGGGAATCCCTTTCATGATTTAGTTTTTTTTTTTTTAATAAAGTAAAAGTCTACCACGTCTACAGAAAGCTTAATGAGTAACAGTTTATAACTGACAAAAAATATTTCTAATTTGACAATTTCGGAGAATGCTTCATTTTTATCTCTTGACGTAATTTTACTTTTTACTGATATACCGATTGATTTAGTTTTGGAAGGTTAATCAAAGAGATGGTCCCTTAATATTGAGCAGAATACTGACATCACAAAGATGGAATTTTTTTAAAGCGGTAAATCTAGTACTTCACTATATATTTTTTTATTTTTAATAATAAGTTTTACAAATAGACTCGGTGTACCCAGCGAGTTCATCACTTTCCCCCATAGCGGCTAATATTGTGATGCAAAACTTGGAGTCGTGTTCGTTAAAATAAAAAAAACTTTATCGCTCTATCTTTTTATGTAAGATACGTGGACGATATTGTTCTTGCTCTTGACAATTCTTACAAAGATGAGCTTTTGGTCCTTTTTAATTCCTACTATCCTAGACTAAAATTTATCATAAAGTTAGGAGGCAATTCAATAAATTTTTTAGATGTTTGTTTGATTAAAAAGGATAATATTCTCATCTATGACTTATATCGAGAGAGAAAACCTACGAAAAAGAGGAAACCATGAGTCACAATTTAAAAAACGATCTTCTCAGGTCAAATGACATTCTTGTTATTTCATGTAAGTTTCTAATTTTATTGAAGTGACTACTCAGATGCATATTTAATTTATAACACATAGTAAACCAGACAGTTTAATATTATTGGTCATAATGCTTAATATTGTTCGTTCTACGTAGTGATCCCAATTCCCATGTAAGTTACACTTTCATTTATAAGACCTATGTTTTTTGAAAAATATTCGTTTCGGTTAATTTATTGTTTTATTCAGCAAATCGGATAATTTAATGTTCAAGAAGTTAGTTGAACAATGCATTCCCGTTTGATCCAACTTAAAAATGGTTTGCTTTGCGATTAAAACATATCACAATTGTATTTAACGGATTATTAATGTTTTGTATTCATTAGTGTTCGACTCATTTGCACTGAGGATCCAAACATTTATGAAACAAAACGAAACGTTTACATTATATATCTTTTTAAATAAATGAAATTTGCACCTGTACGTCCTGTGCTGGCTCAAATAGGCTTTCTATTCTAAACAATAAGAAACGCTTCGATCAAAAATAGTATTATTTCTCTTATTTCATTTATTCTTGTCAATCTAATTTCTACTTATAATTGTCAATCTTTAATCGTTTTTCAAATAGATTATTCAAATTATTATTTAAGCATAATACAAAATATATTATCGCTAGTCTATAATGTGATATAGAAATCCAAAGTTAAAAACGAAAATGAAGTTATGAATTTCTCTTGCAGTTTATTGTGTAATTTGCGTTTATGTTTTTTGTGTTTTTTTTTATACGATAGATGAGTACTTCTGTAAATCGAAAGGAAAAATTAAGTATTACTACGCATGTTTTGGATACTAGCAGAGGTCAGCCTGCTAATGGCTTGTTTGTGTGTCTCTATAAGTTTGAAAATAACAAGTGGATTTTTCTGAAAGAAAGGTACGTTTTGCATTGTCTCATATTTTTTTATATGTATAAATGTTTTATTTGTAAGAATTTCTTTTGAAAAAGGAAAGCATACTCCGCATGTATATATATGTATATAACATATACAGGGCTGGATATGTATTAAAATACTTTTGTATATGATTGCTTCTACCTAACGGCTGACATCGATTTTTATGTTTTTTCACGTAACAACGGTTTTCCACGTAATGTAGAAAGCTCACTATATGTTAAAGACTTTTATTACTGAGGAGGACTCTAAACGCGCGGATCGAAACGTATTTCAATTTGTAACTGATAATAATAAATTTTTATACGCAACTATAACTAGCGTTGATTCTCAGATGCTTTTAATTATTTTTTATTTCGTTAGAGCCTATACAATATTGAGATTGTTAAGCGGGGATAAGTATTGACTGTATTTTTTATTCATTACTATTAATTTTCAATTTTTTTTCATAGCACGACAGATTCGAATGGACGCTGCGGGGATCTGTTGCAAGACATACAAGAGAATCCCGTGTCTGGCAGATTCAAGATTGAGTTTCGGGTGAACGATTATTTCAAGCGAATCGCAACCGCTTTTATGTATCCGATGATTGACGTGATGTTCGACGTGCAACATCCCAACGAGCATTATCACATTCCTCTGCTGCTGAATCCTTTCGGATATACCACGTATCGTGGCTCATGATCAACATCACACTTAACCCAGGAATCACTTGGGGCGTTTTTATATTTCAGCGTCGAGAAAATATGAACTGTTATTGTAAAATGGTTATCGTTTTCTTTCTTTGTGGACATATTTTTTTTACAAATTCCTTATGATTCTTTAAATATTAAATTCCATTGAAAATCTGTAATAAAAAAGCGTTGTATTAATTAAAAACTTTTTTGTTCAAAATAATATCGTAATAAGTTACTTTAAACGCTTATGCCATTTAATATTGGTTTGGTTTTTACTTAAAAAAAAAAAAATAGTAAGCAAATATTCGTAAGGGAACAGTTTTTTTCGCGGACTAAAAAGGTTATTTTTATGAATTTTTTTAACGGAAATTATGCAGGTGATTGATTTAAAATTTTATACACATAATAGTACATATTTTATTAAGACTCAGGAATTTTTTCAAATTAAAAAATACTTAAAATTAATCAATATAAAATACTTAATGAAAATTATGGTAATTATAACAATAAACACGGGACGTGTCCAAACGCGCATCGTCTCATGGCTATCATAAAGTCTCGATCAGAGTCATCTGAAATGAAATATCGAATAAAATTATTAATCTACAGATGTTCAATTATCATTGAAAGCAGAATTATAAAAAAAGAATTATGTTTTAAATAATTATAATGCATATAAAAAAATAGCACTAAAAAACTTGCTAAAATTTTTTAAATCTATGTTAGAAATCAAATGAACAATTCATATCTTTTAATTTCGGTGCTTTCAACGATAGAAAGAGGTACTTGAAATATGTAGCTAAAAAGATGGATTCATTAATTTGTTTGAAACCATGGGAGCTAGTTTGAAAGATATAGCTTCGAGAAAAATACGTTTAAAGTATTAAGTACAATGTAATCATATATTTCTAGTACTTACGTAAGTTTCAGCCTAATCAATGATTTCAAGCCCATATAATATACCTTCTATAAGTTCAAAAAACTAATTTTCGATTTCTTCAATCTCTCGCAGCTGCTTAAACTTCCTGAACGCCTATGCCGCTTCGACGTTTTGTAGTTTTCGTTATCGCGAAACTCGGTAAACTGTTTGCTTTGCGGACCAATAGCAAGGATATACATAATTCACAGAAGTGATCATCTTTCATTAAATAGATACGCAGCTAAAAAAGTAGATGTTTCAAGTGTCCTGAAGTCACAGTGAAGATATTTTATGTATTCTTGTTGGATACCGAAGAAATGAAGAGATGGATAGGCGTTTGACTAGGAGATCGTTGACCTACGAGAATAGATCCGAAGACGAGCTTCTACATACTTTACGATTTTATGCCTAGAGTTAATTTATTAATTTTTATTCAAATTATTCGTTAGGCAAAGCTTGCCGAGTTATATTCTTCCATCTACGAAGTTTTGGATTTCAATTTTAATTATGGCACTTAATATTCGCGATATTCTGAATCTATCTTCGTAGGCCTCGTGTTAAATAGTGAATATGTACTTCACATAATGTTTTTTTAACAAGACATTTAATATTCGTTTAATATCTGTAAGCTCAGCAGAGTCAACATTTTGCGTGGGAACAGACGTTAAGAGGTCTCGTATGTAGGTATGCGCGTTATAGATCCTCTTGTTTGCATTGCGCTACGCAAACTGCGCTCGAGCGGCTCTTCGCGGCACGCGAAATATTGAATATTTTTGAATCCGGTCGAAGTTTTTATGGATTCTCACGAGGATTAACGCAAGTTTTGCGAAAGGGCACATTTCAGAGCAGATAAAAGAATAAGAAAAGTAAAGATATACTCCGTTGCATTACGTTTATTATCTTCTAGCGGGACTTAAAATTGAATTGTTGATACCCAGTGTTGTAACATATCTAGGTATAAGCATGGTGGAATAAGAAAAGTGAGCTATTTTCGTGGATATGCAGTAGCTCAAAAATAGTGGGAAGCTGACAGCCAATCACATTCGTATCATGGAAATCTAATATGACTGATGCTTTTGCCATTTTTGTGAGCATGCAATTAGGTGGAAATTATTTTCTAACGATAGTTTGTGTATAAAGTTCTTGAGAAGAAAGGTTTTAAAGCATTTGTAAGTGGCTAAACAATCGGAAAAGCTAAGAAAACAAAAAAATATGTAATGTTACATTTACTATGTTTTAATGATATTATATTTTAAAAGTTTTTATATTTTTATGATTGGATTAATATATTGTTGCTATTTTCAATAAGTATACTGTGCTTTTATTTCCGATCAGTAATGCGTGTTTGAAATTCATGCGCTTTGTACGGGTCCAATATTAGTTGCCATTTCGTGTCCCCCATTCTTTTCCACTATTATACGCAATAGCTCACCTTTCTTATTTTATCATGGGTATAAATATCTAAGTATAGTATTTAGGTACTTTAGCAGTATCTAAATGCATTATCTAGGTTTTTATAAGTAGCTTTGTAGGATACTTTTTAAATTTAAATACATTGTGATACAAGATATTTATCTATATATATCAACAGTATACATAAACCAAACTTTCCCGTATTTTTCAGTGATGGAAGATGAAGTTGGAAATTGACAGTTTTAAGTTTTAAGTAACTTAAGATTGACTTCAGTGACCGTTGAGGTTCCATGCTATCTCTTCTTTCTCTGAAGATAGAAAGAGATGTAACGGAATCACAAATCTTATCGAACTATCATCTTCTGGCTTCAAGCTATGAACAGAATTTTTGGTCTATGTATATACGTCATTGATCTATACATTATGTCATTATATTGTAAACATAATTTTAATCCCAAAAAGAAATCGACTTTCCAATACACTACTGTTTTATAAAAAGCATGACAAATAACAATTATCCAAACATTTTTATAAGTACTACATAAGTAGTAGTTCGCAAAATAAAATTCGTTTATGCAGTTTATTTTTTTGTAAGAAATATCTAAAAAAATAACTAAATCTTTCAGATATTACTGTATCCCTATCTACATCTAGATAATTTTAAAAAATGTATCTATACTTGTCACTAGGTACTTTTTCCACAGAGTATCTATACCTAGATACCTTATAAAAGATACCTGTTACAACACTGTTGATATTATTCAATATAAATTATTGATATTGTTTAGAAAGGGGCATATTTTACAATTTAAAATTAAAAAGGATTTCAAACAGATTTAGAGCGTCGTGCTTTACACGCAATGATGCAATATTCACCCTCTTGTAATTATCCCTTATATATAGATATATACGCAACTAGGACTTTAAAACAATTATAATACAAAAAACACTTTGTGTGATCGCCGCCACGAAGAGTTAATACCTCCCGATACCTTCGACTAGTTCGCACAATAAATTGTTTTCGTCCATTAAAAATCGCCACCGCAGAAGTGGGAAGGCGCCGAGTTTCCTTCTTCGAGTGGCTTGTTAATTAAGAAAATAGTATCTTCAATACCGTTCGAATAATAGTGCTCCTTTTTTCCGGCACCTCGCGCACTTCCGCTTCGCCGCCGATTAGAGCAAGCTGGGCTGTTTTGATCAAATTATACATTTTAACGACAGTTTCTGTGACTAATTTGGAACCAATTCTTCTACGTATTTATAAAATTTAAATTATATAATTTAAGGCTCATCGTGGTCGTGAGTTTTTAATAATTTATAATATTTCGTACCAGCTCGCCCTGATCGAACACGGAACTCATTAACGCAGGTACGTAAAAATCATGGGTGTCGTAAGAAAAATGCAGAGAGGCACGATCTGAGTTTTTGAAAAAAGGCGAAAAAAAGAGCTAAATAAAATTTTTTAATTCAGAATTTCAGATACTATGCCATTAATGTGCTACAAGACAATGAAAAAAATTATAATTTTTTTAGTTTAATAATAAAACTTATTTCTGCGTATGCAGAGTGTCTCATTTTAATTTCCTCAATAAATATCTTGAAAAATATATAAGATACGAAAAAAATATTTCAGATAAAAGTTGAACGGTTTCAAGGAAGATATATTTTGGTTACGTTTTTTTTTCTAGGTATCAAAAAGATATGAAGGTCACCTTCACATCCATTTTTTAAAATGGAATTGTAAGATTTCTTTTTGCATAATATGATTCCTTCAATTAGTTTGCATATATTAGTATTAAGGTAGAGACATAAAAAAAATCAATAGTTTATGAGATATTTTACTTTATTTTGACACAATATATACATATATTGACATGAAATATCAAATATTTCATGAATTATTAATTTTTTGATAATCGTACCTTAATATCTTTATGAACAAAATAATGAGATGAATCAAGTAGTATAAAAAAAACACGTAATTGCTTATTAAAAAAATTATCTATTTTGTCTATATATATTTTTTTTAAACTATGTATTTTCTTTACACTAATTAATACAGCTCATTATTCTATTCATAAAAATATTAAAGTACGATTATCAAAAAATTAATAGTTACGAGATATTTAATATTTCATATCAATATGTGCCAGAATAAAGTATAAAATATTTCGTAAACTATTGATTCTTTTATAGCTTTACCATAATATTTTTACATGCGGAATAATTAGAGGAATCATTTTATATAAAAAAATTATATAATTTAATAAAATAAAATGATAGTAAACTCCATATGACATTGAAAAATTGATTTTTCGAAAATCAATTTTATCAATATTTGCGTCCCTCCAGACCATACAACTTTCATTTGAAACATTTATATCTTTCATAATTTCCCAGATATATTCGCTCCATTACATTTGAAATAAAACACCCTCTCTTTCTTCCTGTCTGTATACATATATATATATAAAATTCTAACGAAGATTTTATATTTTGAAAAATAATTAACAATTCTGTGTGCCCTTATGGAAAATTCTGGCGACGCTCATGATAATAATTAACGAAATGCACTTAGGTACTCGATGAAACATGACAAGGTTCAAGTTCGAATCCTTGACATGTTCAAAAAGGCGCAATTCTGTTCATCATGATTAATTGCAGAAGAAGTATAACTTCTTCTCTCTTATTCCCTGCCAATTTTTTACTACAAAATTGCAATCAAGTCGAATACTTTGCATAATTCGTTACGATAAAAAATCTCACATGTATATAATTGATTGTTATAAAAAAGGATTCGGGATTAATTTCGCATTGTGGCGGACAAAATTGAGGGCGGACTTACCGATTCGAGGGTAATCAACTGATTCAATAGTTGTTCTAAAAGAGACACGCGTGAAGATTTTTAGGACTCGATCCTTGTAAGAGCAATAACGCGTATAACGATATTTATACCTGCGCGAAAAATAATCCTCTTTCTTTAGAGTTCCGTAGATAAAATTGCGAACACTATCATCAATTAGCTGCCTTATCATTAGATACTAGTTATGAGACTAGCATTAAAAATATTAATTAAGAAGAAAGCTCATTATACCATTTCTGACACAAATATAAATATATAAATAAAATTTGTAATAAAATCTATAATCACTCGCGAACAACATGAATTTAACAAATTGATAAATATGAAGGGACATTCCACTTACAACATTTATTGCAATTATTATTGTATTTTAATTTTACGAAAATCTTCATTGATGACTTATTATGATCAATGTCAAAATACAATAACTAATTAACGATGGATGATATCTTAAATATTTTTATCTTTATCGATAAAACACGTTTTTGAAACGTCGATCGTTCAAACGGAATTTTGTTTTCGGAATGCATTCAATGTAAATTGTAGCCAGTTTCTTCTGCTAATTAATATTATTAGTTATATTTCAGCATTTGCGACTATTGGATCATCCATTTATGTCTTGTTACATGCTTGTTTTTATCATAGGAAAGAGATATTTGATTCCTATCCTATTATAATGCCTCTTACTGTATGTGAAATATGAATTTTTGAAAAGTGAAACAAAGATAAGCGAAGAAAAAGACAATAGAATAATGATTTTTTAATAGAATTTTGTATAAAATGATAGATGAGGAAAAGAGAAATTTTATCTACGGAACTCTTCGATGCGTTTAAGGTGGTTCTTTAGTAAATCGAATTACTATAGAAATGTCTAACTTCTTTATATAATAAAGTCGAAATGCCGAACTTGATATACGTGTGCAAAATGTAACTTTTAACGTATAACTCAGTGCCACGTAAGGATCGGAGACGCTTCTTTGAGTAAATGCACACAAATATTACCATAGACTTCTCTGAAGTTTAAAAAATTACGATATAAAAACCTCGCTTATAATTACAATATAATTCAACGATGCAACGTTGCCAAATTGTTATATAAAACAACCTAAGTAGCATTGCTACAATGAATATTTCAAAATCGTTGAAGACAAATCTATGGCAAAATTATCGACATCATAAGCAATCATAGATTTGTCCGATTTTGTTAAAACGAGACTTTGCTATCTGAAAAATTTTACAAGAAATATTTTATTTCATCACTTTTGGATACTATTGTGTATTTTATACTATTTCATTAAAATATACACGTAGTTTTAACATTTTATCCAAATTATGCAGATATTTATGATTTTGAGTGGGTACTGATAAAATGCCTCAAATTTTCGGTACTTTACTAAAGAACCACTTTAATAAAATAAACGCCTATCTATTGTACAGAGTGCCAAAAACTGCTTACTCTCTCTCGATCATAGACGACATATCAGTTAATTTCTAAATTAGAAGCAATTAAAAATAAAGCGTAAAATTATTAACTCTTCAATGCCACTTTCGATATGGCATATCCAACTTTTTTCAAAATGATTTTTTTCGAAATTTCTCTTTACTTTTATTACTCTCATAACTTTTTTTACTAATAAAGATACATACATTTGTTTGATATTGTTGTATCCTTTGTTTTAATTGAAAAAAAGTTGTTAATTATGTTCAACAAAATTTCTTCAATGTATTCGTTTTTATAAAAGTTATAAACAATCAAAGTTGAGTTGGGTATGCCATATATGTGTTGCACCTGTGAAACGGTATAGTGTGACACTGAAGGAAAACTGATCCAAACTGATCAAGAAATTTGTAGATGCGGATGAGCATGCGGTATATTTGGCACACTCCCTCTGTATACAGGATGTTCGACGCGTTGAATATCCTTCGCAGTGCAAAGAAAGATTGATCAAAGCTGCCAAGTTAGCTTCCTCAGAAACGGCGATGTATTTGTTCGTACCAAGATCTAACAGACGAATGACGTCCCGCGGAACTTTACAACTGCGTTCGTGGACACGTTATTAGCGTTATTTGTGTCATTCTATCCTCATCATCCATTAGAACGTAAAGTAAGGATAGTATGACACAAATAGCACTGATAACGCGCTCCCTAAACGCAGCCTACATGCCTCGTCGCGCACACACACTCTTCCCACCTATATAGTCATATTATTCATCATCATTCCTCCCTTTCTCTCTTGTTCACATTCGCGCTTTCTCTCGCACATTCTTTCTTTTCCTTTCTCGCTCTACGCGTACGATGCATTTTTTAAATCACGATAATCTTGATGATTATTAACCACGATAGTAAAAGCATATAAGCTATACAGCTACCATTCTGTATCTACAATATAGTTTTGTATGTATAATATATATATATATATATATATTTCTTTTTCTTTCTCTTTCTTTTTCCATTTCTTTCCTAACTCTGGTCTCTCGTGACATCATTAAAATATCATTGTCTCTCGAAAAGCGGTTCAATGTTCGCGCACTGACGTTCCTTGTCTCATCCTCCACGTGGATCCCTCTTTTCCGTGCTTGAAAGCCAGAGATAGCCTGGCGAGAGTCCAATCTTCCACGGCAAGGGTTAACTTCATGTTCCAGAGCATTTTAAGAGAGATTCCAATCTCCTCAACAAGAATCGATAGCCTCTTACCTCATTTTCTTCATATTCCGATTAAATTTGCTCTTGTTACCACCAAAATATTCTTTCTTGTTTTCCTTTTCTTTATGATTGAAAGATACAAGAAGCTTCTTTGACTTGCTGCTCGTTTCATTTTTTTCAGATTTCTAACAATCTGATGTTCTCGTATATCCAATCATATTCTCATCGTTTCCAATATTTCGTTCCACTTTCTTCACTTTCTTTAAAGACGAAACCTTTTTCTCCCTCTGAGAAATTATCTTCTGGACCTGTTCTTCAGGTCTCGAGCGTGTTTGGAATACCGGCGCTTTCCTGTTCCGGCATCCTCTTCGAGTCGCTTCTTCATCGATGCGTCCTCGATACCTCGAGTTGCCCAGTCGTGATTTCTTCAGTAGCCACGAAGCTGAAGTTACGCTCCCGATAATGGAGGAGGATCGTCTCTCGTGCGCGTCCCCGCTGGCTCCGTCGCGCGGTCATTACTGCAGCACGCAGCATTTGCACTTAGGCTTCTTCTTCAGGGTGACGTGCTCGACCTGTGACGCGTCGCCCGGGCCCTGCGCCGTCATCCTCGCAACTTCCACCGTTGCGGTCCGAGACGCGCCGACCTGAACCAGACATCATTACGAATGGCTGATTAACTTATCTTCGTTTTTGTCTTGATTCTTGTATCTAATAATGTTCAAGTTTAATTCGGCAGACCTTCAAACTTTAAATATGAACAATTAGTGTGAAATTGTGCCACTCGAAGAGTGAATCAAAGATAAATAAAAAGCTTCTAAGAGCCGTAAGATATTATTGCGAATTTTATGATTTATTTTATATAATAATACAATAAATTACGTTCCGACCCATGATTAGGATGAAAATTGATTAAATAATGAAAATTAATCGATGGATATAAATCCTGGAAAAACCAGGATTTTTACCTGGAATGTCCTGGAATTATCCCTGAATTAACTAGCCAGATTTTGCTGGATATCATGTTATTGTAGCCAATCAGAATCTGTAAACTTAACGTGCCTAGAAAACAATAGACGAAGCAAAGCGGCTAATAAGTCTGCTCGCCTTTACATTTTATATTATATTTTGTATGTAAAATTTCATGTTCAACGGAATCTTGTAAATATATATTGCACGTGAAATTAATATAATCTGTAATTTTCCATGTTGCAAGAATATTAAAAAACCCCAGAATAATTATGTAATTACAAATATTTTTTTCAGCGTAAGTCAAAACGTAAACCATTTGTTGTATATAAAATAAATCATAATTCGCAACGATATCTTGCATCGGCTCTTAGAGACATTTTTTTTATTGTATTTATTTATGATTTAAATACAAACACTGTACTATCAAATTAACAATTAACGTTAGAAGCAAAAATTGAACAGTCATTGTATCGAGCAGCGATGCATCCTTTTCGTCAACATCTCACCTTTTCGTTAACAGGTTGGTTGCCGGCAGTTTTCGAAGGAGTGCTACCTCGTGCACTGCCATTCTCCTGACCGGGCCTCGGTGACGAATTAGCGTGACAATTCGCGGATTTAAGAAGCGGGCTGGTACTCGAGTCGCCTGATTTGCCATCGCATCCCGGTAACGGCGGCGCGTTCTGACCCGGAGTCGGCGTGATCGGTTTCCCACCCTTTATTAGTTCGACAATCTCATCGGCTTCCCGGGAGAGATCGCCATCCGGTCTGAACGGATTGTCCCAGCCGCTGTCCGTACTAAAATCAGAAAACATTATCGCATTTAATCTTAATTTCTTCTCGTTTAAATAATTCGCGATTAATCGTGATAAGACGTTGAAATTTTTTGGTCAGATAACGATTATTACTTTCATTGCAATTCAATGCAAATCATTACTTTTCATTGAATTGCATGTCTTAAAACTGAACTTATCAAATACTGTTGTTATGTGCCTCTTTTATTCTCTGTGCATTTGAATTTCATGTATTAAAGAGTTTACTTCTATAAATATGAGATAAATAAGTAATTAAAAATTTTATATCATTTCATAAAAATTTCATTCTTAAATTTAAAAAAAAAATCTAGTATTTTATATACATATATATATATATATATATATAACGTTTCTTATATGTCACTTATGAATCATCCTCTATTTGATAATATCGCTATAATGGTACGTGCTTCTAGATGATATCTTAATGATGGATTTCGCTGCATAAAAATTGCGTTTTACATGAAAAATGCTTTCTAGCACGAGATAATTCCTTGATACAATGTAAAAAATCGTGATCATTAATACGTACTAGGAACAAAATTTTTGATGTATATATGTATATAAGAGACACTGACCGATTATTATTAAAAGAAAATGTAAAATTGAACAGATCACATATTTAATGCAACAATAAATTTTGTCACATTAATAATTAACATTGTTAAACAAACGGTTTAATTATGTAATTTCTTTCAATCGCAACTTAACATTTATTTTACTCGTCCAAGCGTCATTTTGTGCATTCAGGCATTTTCTTTCTTAATATAGTCAGCTTAATGAAAACTTTTGAAGCAGCAGAGCGTAAGACCAGGATTATCGATATTGACCTATTTACGTTATTATAATCAGGAAAATAAACAACTCGACTTGATAGAAGTCAAATTAAAATTTCTAAATATAGTTATTTAGAAACTTACAATAATTTTATAAATCAAGTTCACATTTTTTAAAAGGGAACAGGAGATTCGTATGGTTACGTTAAAGACGAAAGCGACTATATTTCAGTAAAAAGAAATAATGGACATAGTTTTACTTCCTTAGAATTCATGGAATCATAGCAAAAATCGAAATTTTCCAGCCCGTTTTCAATGGCCACACACAGAAAACTTTTATATTTTCAAAAAATTTCGTATTACAAGTTAATTTTTCTATATTTCAAATATATAGTAATAAATAACATTAAAACGGAGAATTATGTCCATTTATGTTTCTTTCCTTGAAATAAATTTTCGCAAAAATTTTGTTTCAATTTAATCATAGAAATCTCTTGTCTCCTTTTAAGACAAAAGTTGAATTGCTTTAGTAAGCACCACAAATTTGTTATTTCACGTAAAAATTTATATCATAACATTTCCGTATCTATACATTACTTATCATGAGAGTGCGCGCAATTTTTCTCGAAAAGTTTTCTCTGAGAGAGAAATTTTCAGACTTTTATTTGATTTCTCTGAAAATATTACAAGTGCATTTCGATTTGGGGTGAGTTCCACTTGACGCTCACAACGCTCGTAGAATCATTTCAGCTTTGTTATTTCAAATGTTAAACAAGGACAAATGCTCGCGAGTGCTAAATAGAACGTAATGTCGTCAGAGTTAAGAATTATTTATATTGGCCGTAATCTGTAAGAACGATCGTAATCGATTATTTCCTTCTCATTCGAACGTGATTGGTCTATTCTTACAGATTACGGCCAGTATAAATAATTCTTTATGTGAAAGGAAAGTGTTCGAAGAACAAAATGATATTTCGTAGTTGTTTAATAGTGATGGCATCAATAAATTTTATTCTAGGTTAAAAAGTCTCTATAATAAGAGTATAGACATCATATGTTTGACTTTTGATTGATAAATAAATAAACAGTAAATAAGAATTAAAAAATCTATAACGGTCGAAGCTGGATCTTAGATACTTAAATAATTTCCATATATACGTATGTAGTCATTGCGCCGAATTGATTTTCCGGATTTAGAAACGCAACTGAACTTCTATACAGTGATACGATATCACAAATTAAATTGATAAGCAATTTAATAATTTGATGCTAAATCAGGCATGCTATTAGAGAGATGTTAATGTGCTGAAAATCTGTAAATAAATTTAATGTGGAAAATATTGCTTCGGTCGGGGATCGAACTTGAATTTCTTGCATTCCATGAGCGTTGTAAGCCTTTAAGACCACCGAAGCCTTAGTAATATTCTTCATAGTAATTAGTATATGTGTGAAAACAAATGTCTTCATTTCAGGCGACGTGATATAATTAATAAGAATCTTATTGGACTGTACACGTGAATATATAATCAATAGAAAATAAAGCCCATAACGAAGCTGCATCTTTTAATAATGGCGATTGAACACATCATACTAAGTAAATGCAATTTAGTGCATATAATGTACTTTTAGAATATAACTTTAATTTTTAATATACTTTGCTTCTTTCGAGAAGTTGCGGACAATGGCTCTTGTGCCACTGAGTGTACCGAGTATTTTTTTTTAGACAATTATTTTACATCCGATATCGAAAATGTCATAAGGTATCGCCAGTCAAGAAAGGTATCCACGTTAATGATATATGTATATCGATTATTCGTATCGATTATCGCTCATGATTTATGTCAACAGATTTATCATTAATCCCGTACAAAAAAAAAGTTTTTATTGTTAATATCCTCAGTAAACGCGTCGCCCTATACATGCATTCGACGACACCCGATCAGTTGCGGGCACAACGAATAAATTGCGCTCAATTGCGATCACGCCGTGTCCGTTGCGCAATGACCGTGACATTAACTTCGTCATTGTACTGCGCTTAATTGCGCCGTAATGCTCTGTTACCTATTCACAGTAACGTACGTGTGCACGCTGACTTCTGGTCATCTAACCTAGATCATTTTTTAAGAGTTTTTACTCAATTGGGTATTCACATTTGCGGTCTTAAAAAAGTTTATTCTTCTTTTGTGAAATTTCGCAAACTGTTATTCTAAAAACTGTTATCAATATTAGAGAATCAATATAAGAGAAAACATTAATATGTATACAGGATGTTTTATTTTAATCGCCCCAACTCGAGAAGACGTGGGATTGAAAAAAGTTTCAGACAAAAGTCATGTAACTTCGAGGGGAATACAAGATGGTACCATAGGAATTTTTTAAATGGAACTCCCGATTTGGATATTCATCCTCCATTTGGATAACATACCTCGAGAGAGAAAAATATTCAATGAAAAAATATTTTATTACAGTGTTTTGAAAAGCTTTCAAAATAAACTACGAGAATATGTAGTGAAAAATGGAGGATCCCGTTTAAAAAATTCAAAATAATCTTCCCCTAACCTTGATCAGATCAAATCAAAATCAAACCAATGGTATCATCTTATCATCTTATGTCCCACTCAAAGTCACATATATAACTTTTATTTGAAACTTTTTAAAATCCTCCGTATCATTCTCGAGATATTTTAATACATCAATTAAAATAAAACACTTGGTATATATATATATATACACACACACACACACATACACATATATATATATAAATATTAAATATTTGTTTTTATTTTTAGATTAAAATTATAGGGTTGATTTTTGAGTCAATAAAAAAGATACCATAGCTAGATGAAAATAAAATCCTTTGTGATTTGGTCAACTTCCAAGCTAAAGAAAGCTCTTTCAACTAACAGTTTCTTCGACAAACGGTTGATAAAATTTCATCAATAACATGGTGAAGTGGTCTACATAAAAGCACAAATCTTTGAAAAAGGATAGCTGTACAATTTTTGAAACTATATACCAGTTACTTCAATAGCGTGCGAAAAGAGCTTCAGTACATATGATGTAATATATGTATTTCTAGAAGAAATATATTGACAAATGGCAGGGCGGTAAAAATTGTTTATATTGCACATAATTTAAAATTGCAAAATTTATTGTTTCCAAGATAGCACCAGCACACTTAAAGAGTCTGAAATTTGTGAGACAATATCGAAGTCTAAAGTAAAATTCACAGATGATGTTGATAAGGACGAAATTTTGAATTCTTCTATAATGTGTGAATTTGGAAAGTTCTACGAAAATTATGATCAAAATATTTTTAAAATATTAACTAAAGTAAATCTTTTTATAATTGTAAATTTAAATAAAAAGTAAATATTATTTATATTCAGTTTAATTTAAATACTTATTTAAATATATATACTTATTTAAGTATTAAGATATATATTTAAAAACTTATTTTAATATATATCTGAAAAGAAATATAATTTTAAGGGGATCCTAAAGATCTGTATTACCGACTTAAACACGTATAATTTTTGTATAACGAATACTCTTTTTCTCTTTCACGGATTGGAAAATCCTTTTCCA